>NW_028301555.1:3570000-3722500 GCF_042242905.1 Orbicella faveolata
CAAAACAGATAATCATGCAGTTTTTGGGGTTGTCAAAAGTACGTGTAACAATCTGCCAACAAAAATCACCATGTACACTGTACACTGTACTTCATGATCACGGCTCGCTACTCTGCTGGTAAAGCCAACCACTTTAAACCTTTGTGACAACCCTACAACACTGAGTTCTTACAGCAAGTTACTGAAAACAATCAAACAACTGTTTAAATTCTCCAGGGTTTTTTTTTTTTTTGGCTTGTTCTTGTTTCTGTCTTTGTTTGTGTTTGTTGAACATTGTTGTTGTTGTTGTTGTTGCTGTTGTTTTTTGTTTTTATTGATGTTTCGGTACAACATTACAGTACAGGTTAACCCTAGTATCTCAGTATCATTGACTTGCAGTGAATGTAAAGGACTATTAGGCCCCATCCACACTACGCTGGAGGAATTTGAAAAGGCAGCTTTATTTCTAAGGTTAGGCCTACCTTCCACATTAATCCTTCACAAAAACTGAGCTTTTCAAAAAGACTCTTTTCAAATTTGAAAATGCTGACTTTTCGTTTTTGAGTGGACAGAAAACATTTTGAAAACAGAACTTTTTGAAGACGATGTATTCATGATTATAATTTGATTTCCCTGTCCGAGTTTTCCTCCAACACAAATCCAAAATGACCAGTGATTGCTGTGTTTTCGAATTCCTCCGGCATAGTGTGGACAGAAAACATGTGATGTGTTTTCAGAGTGAAACCTCTGTTTTAAAATCCCTCCAGCATAGCAAGGACAGGGCCTTAGTTACATTTACATGCAACTTTAGCAATCTGATTGCACTGCATCCACTCTGTAATGCTACATGTAGGCAATTATTAAACCTAGCATCATATTATAATCAATAGTATCAACTAAAAAATGGTGAACTCACTGGATCAATGACTTTTTCTGCTGCTACTTGTATTATAGCAAACTGCCAGGACAAAAGGGGCAAGGAATCCACAGGACCCTAAAGATTAAACAATACAGCAATCAGCAAAATAATCAACACTATATGTAAGGAACTGAAACTAAACTGAACAGCAGTCTGTACCTTTAAAGTGTGAGTGAAGAGCACCTCAAGCTCTGGCTTCAATGTTAAAATCAGAACCTGTGGAGATAATAAAATTCCAGAAATTTCTCAATAATAGTGTGAAGGATAAGCTCAATCCACTACACATTTTGTAAACAATTTAGGAACCCTGCACTGCATTACTATGAGTACATGTACAGAAAATTCTACATGAATTTACACATTTGATAAAATACATGTACACGTTCATACAATAGGTTTGTTCAACGTGATTAGAATGAGTTTAGTATCCCATGCTAAATGGTTCAGTGATTATTGAGAGAAATGCAATGCCTTTCGAGAGAAATGAGATCTGTCTCACAAGAAACAAGACACTTGAGGTGATAAGTTACGTACACTGTATGTAATGGTACTGTACAGTTCAAGGGAGAGTAACATGTAAACTATTAAATACACTGTAAATATTACTTTTCATAAATATTTTTACCTTGCTTTTAAAAAGTCACAACAAAGGTTAATATATATTACCTGAAAAACAACTTTCCAATTACCTGACTGTCTGAGGTTTGTGTCTATGGGATAGTGAGGTATGCATGTATACCCTCCAGATTTCTGACTATACTGTACATAACAATCAACCAGCTGGGCTGTTACACCCAAAATATGAATGACGACAGAACCTTTACCTTAGTGAGTGTGGCTAATGCCAACAGTGACTGTTCATACAAAGGATGTTCCTTCATTCCATCGTGCATGTGAAGAGGAGCCATTGTGCACACTTCACCACGGCTTTAGAGAGATTTAAAAAAAAAAATTAGTTATTAAAAGAGCTATGCTGTAGAACCTATTTAAGAGGCAATAACATTTCAAAAAATGAAGTATTTAAATGCACTGAAAGGAAGTTTTGGGGCTTTCTTACCTTCCTGAAAATAGACAAGTTGATTCATATGTCCTCATTCCAATGAGCCTCCTGTCAAAAGTATTAATAGTTTAAAATGAAATGAATTCATTACAGATTAATAAGTGATGAAATGATTCTACATTGCATGAAAATAATGGTGTCACTGGCCAAATGCATGGCTGAGTAATCAGGAAAGAAAAAAAAACTACATGTATAGCCGTCAGTAACAAATTTACACCTTTTACTATATTATAAACTACTTATTAACCCAGAGTGAGGTCTTTATGGGAAAATCTCAAACCAAGACCTTGCTGTATTGACCTCGCTATTGCTTGGTTAACACAGGAAGGCCAAGGTTTGAGATTTTCCTGGAAAGACCGAATGTTCGAGGTTAACAAGTTGCTTATTATATGGCTTTTTGCTTTGCTTTTGCAGGCCTGTAATCAGCCCATGGGCATTACGGGGGAATAATGTCCTGGAATTAGCCAATCAGAGTGTGCATTATATCTGCTAAAAACACAAGCCACATAATAATTATGAGTGATGCCAAAGAGTCCAGCATTAAGCGGCTTTACAATCTGAATTTTTGACATTCTTCAAGGCCAGGTTAATGCTATTATTAATAGGAATGATGTTAGAAATGGTACCTTTAGTTATTTATTTAAGAATGCATGATCATGTCTTACAAAAGAGAGGGTTAAAAAGTTAAATTTGTGATTTAACTGTTCAGGAGTACCAAATTATGTAATGTACATGAATGATGAAATCATATACGTGTTCACGTACATAGCAAAATATCTTCAAAAGGACTTATAAATATTGATTCTTACTTAAAGCTAAGGACAAAAACAGATCCACCGCTGTCACTGCAGATTGCAACTGTAGGGTCATCTGTGAACTGTAAACAATAATTATGCTCAACTGTAAGCGGAATATATATTTTTTTAAGTATTGATGTTCTAATGCCAAGAATAACAGATGAAGCTGTTCTTAAAATAATACTGCCTTCAAAGTGAATGAAAATTAAGGGCTTTTTATTGCATGCAACAAGGCTACAGTGTGTAGTATTTAACAAACTGATTTATTTTGTGTATGAAGAAAGTACATAGTAGGATTCTGTACTATAATATCAATGATCAGATGATGTGAAAAAACTGTAGGCCAACCACAAGGAACCATTTCAAGCATGGTTGTCCAAAAAGCTGCACAGCTGTAGGCTGTGTACATGTACATGTAGCTTGGTGGTTTAAGCAATTTTTTAAGCCATTTGAGCACGAGCACACAAAGTGACGAAGCGGTAAAAATTAGCAGCGAAGCCATGGGGAACCGCCTGCCTGGATTACCCACATTTTTTATTGCCGCCCCCTATTACATATTTTCACAACCCGATGACAGGTTTTGTGAATCGTATTAATACAGCTAATCAGAGCATAGATCATAATAAGAAACTTCCAGCCAACTTGGCAGGGAAAAGTCACTGTGACACTGTGGAGTCTATCAAAACAAAACCATCCAATGCTATGGCGATGCAATGTTTGCTCTATGGTGGCGAAGGGCAAAGCCTGTCAAGGGAGGAATCAAGAGAAGTGTAAACAATAATTGTAGACTTTGTTGTTGTCCACTCAAGATCAAATTCGGAGCATTTAAACATTTCCATTCAAAAATTTTTCAAGGTCTCTAAGCGTGAAGGATTTCAAAATGACACTCTGTCAGAAATTTGAAATTGGTCTAGAAATAGAATGGTCAGACACATCATCTGATCATGTGTGCCACGCCTGTGTATGTAAATTAATAAGAAATGCTTTTGAACTTCATAATTTCATCAACTCGAGCCTGCAGAAAGTGAAGCAAGCTGCAATCAAAGTCCTCAAATGACAAAGGACATACATGTAAAACATCAGACGGCAATTCCATTACTGTGGAGTTCAGCGATAATATTTCTGAAATTTGGTCGTCGATGATGCTCTTTAACAGCGAAATAAAAACAATACTGGTTCTTGAAGACAACAATTCTTGTCTGGTAAGCACAAAGAGTGAAACATGGTAAAAATCATGCTTTAGCCAAAGCCTGTTGGGAAAACAGCTATCACATCTCTCCCATGAGGCAAATTGTTTACAGCTGTTTCTTGCCCATGTTTGGCAGTTAACGATTTTGTGATATTCGCGAAGAACATTCACGTGCGATAACGCTTTCGACAACAATTTCTTGATTATTTTCTGTTTATACACCAAAGATCTGCATTGTAATTAATGTTGTTCCTTGGAGCTGTCCCTTAGGAGATTAGCAAAAATTTTGATTCATGGGTTAACCTTCTGATCCAATGGAAATGGCCTATACACCAGAGTACTGGACTAACAAAAAATGCCAGTCATCCGTGCAGGTGGTTTCTCAGTTGTCATTCTTCCAGGCTTCGTTGTCGCGGCTCAGGCACTCAAATTGCTTAAAAACCGCCAAGCTACACAGGCTACACAGCTGTGATTCCTAGCTACAAACAACACCTTCCACCACCCTTCCTCACCATGACATGGAGCACTGCACTGCCCATGGGATGAGCATCTGTGATTGATCTCAGTAATTTACCTGATTGTAAATCCCACATTGTTATCTGTGATAAAAACAAAACGGGCAACTTTAATACTACATACACAATGTAACTGGGCAGGCTTGCTTCCAAGATTATGACCATAATGTTTTCTCAATTAATTTGGGGTGTCTAATTGATATTTCCGTACTTGAAAGAAATTGCTACTAATCCATCATAATTGGTACTTAGTCTTGTCTGAGTAATATAAGTAATCAACAAAAAGTAGTTTTCTGATGATCGATTACAACCAATTAAGTGGGCCTGGATTAATTTTTATTTTCTAAAACTCACCTGGCCCCTTGCATGTCCACAAAGAAGCCTTGTACATTCCATGTTGATTCCAAGAGCAGTGACAGCGCCATACTCGGCACCTGTTGTACAGAAATAAAATGTCTTACGTACTACGCATCTATTTCTGAATCAGTGTTTAATAACACTGATTCAGAAATACATGCTAGTACGTAAGACATTTTTATAATAATAAACATAAGGCCAGAATACTTTTTTTTATCATACCAATTGATGTATTTCCAAGTACCAGCTTCAGTGTTTGCTGAGGATCTGCAAATTAATTACAACAAAAATGTCTTAATTTACCTGGAGTGTAAAAAATCATATTTGTTTAAAAGTCCAATAAATTATTGTAAATTTAGACCAAGAATGTCTTCCTTTTCAACTACACCCAGAGTGAAAATTGGGTTGAAAAATCAGGTACTGTGAGAAATTGGGCGTAAATGTACAGTGTTTATCTGAGGAGGAGTCCACTTTTGGCTCGAGTTATTGGGAGGTTTGAAAAATAGAGGTTCAAGAAATCAGAATTTCTCTCTTTTGCAGTTTCATAATAAAATAATAAATAAATCAAAAAAACTTTCAATTAGTAAGTGTCAAACCATGTAGCCTGGGAGAAACCCATGCTAATAAAGGGACACAGACTAATACAAAATACAAAGCTGAGAGGACTAACTAAAGATATCTACACTAAAATATGAATAATACAAAATGCAGTCTAAAATGTTTTAAAGATAAAACTAAAGGTAACTATCCATAGCTGATCTAATGTAAAAAAATCTATTATTTTACTAATGAGATTTAATAAGAGTGTCATGTTGAGCAGAGGATACAACCCTAGCAGCCAGCTTCTGTTAACTTAGTTAGATCTTTGCCACGAATGCACCTTTTAAACTCATTAAGTGTTTTGGCATCATAAACCAGTAGAATTTGTGTACCTTAGTGCCAACCATTTTCCTAAGACATGGGAAAACGAAATTCGAACTTCCAGTTTCATTTTTCATTTACCCACGCCATCGGAAAAGGGAATTTGAACTTTTATTTTTATTTTTCATTTTCCAACTACCTTGAAAACGAAATTGGAACTTCTATTTTTTTGTTTTTTGTTTTTTGTTTTTTGTTTTTTGTTTTGTTTTCCCACGCCTTCGTACAACAGAATTGCAATTGTCATTTCCGTTTTTCATCTTCTATTATCATAAAACATTGACAAACGGAATTTGAACTTCGATTTTCGTTTTTCGTTTTCATGTTCTCAATTGCATTGTCTCAAGACAGTAGCCTATTAAGCAGATGCTAGTGCTCTTTGGGCTTGTATATATTTTTTCCTATCTTACAATCCTTAAAATGTGTCATAGCTAACTGTACATGATGTCACTGACTGTACATACGGAATTTTGATTTCAACAAATAGCATAAAAAAACTGTGCAGCTATATTTATAGAAAACTAATATATTATGAATTTTTCAGCCTGCTACAAGCCGTATCGAGCTGACTGTTAATAAAAGCCTTCTGTTCAATAGGACTACCACGATATCGATATCAGCAAGGAAATGACATTATGCATATACTATCACAAATCACGGAATTAAATGGTTATTTAGGTCCCACTATAAAGCCAAAAAGTTTCAGTACAAAGGCTTATCATGATTGATTTGGAACATAAAATCAAACCTTCTACTTCGATATCGACCACTCAGTGTAAAACACAGACTGCAGACTGGAGACAGGAGATAAAATGCAGACTGAGGGTAAAATGTAGACTGCAGACTACATGCTTTTTAAGTACATATCGACAGTGTTATTTCCATTATTGATTTCTAACCAGAAACTGCGTTATTCAGGCTAATTGCAGTGAAAGTTTGCAATGCTCCAGTTAGCCTGAATATCACTCAGGTTAGCCTAAATATCGCTCCGGACGGTTTGCCTGTTTACAGTTAGCTCTCAATGATGGAAACGGCAACACAATTCAGTTAAACATAAGCACGCAAGGCGTGCAAGAGTTATTTTTTTCTGTGAAGTTTTGGAGATTCATGGTACAGTAATGATTTGGTTAATTTGACAAGTTTTTCTGGTTGCGATGTTACATCGGTCATGGTAAGATAGCTAATAGTAAGCCATAAAATGTTTGACTGAACAAACTACAGTAATCTGACACGTCTCCAGATTAATGTAGATACCATCTTATTTTCCAACAAGCAATTTGATTCGCTCTTTGATACAACCCGCACTGTGATGGGTGTGACACGCGCACATACATAACTCCCTCACTCACCGATCACATAACCCTTCCAACCCCCAAGAGAAATGTTTGCTCAAAAATGCTCAAGTTAATTTAGAGACTTTTTTGCATTTTATACAAGTTGTAAGTTTACCTTTTTACACAACACAACACAACACAACTTCACCGAAAATAGAAAGAAAGAGAAAAAAAACCTCTGACACATTGAAAGTCTGATTTAATTAAATGCACTTTAACTTGGTGCCACGCAGTCTTCAAAGAACATTTGAACAGTTCTCATACTTTTTACCTTTAAAAATATCGGACTGAAATGAATGTCATCAAATAAAACTATTAAACTGCTACTGCAGAGACGCTGAAAAACCGTCCAGAAACGAAACCTTCTTTTTTGTTTAATATCCTGGAAACAATAACTTGTCAGCTCTAATTAAATTTACTCCCATATAAAAACAAAAGTGTTAAGTTACCATTTGTTACTAAAGATAGCAAACATCTCGTGGGAAAGAATGGTGACGATTCGTCCGCTCTAATTGAATTTACTCCCTTATGAAAAACAAGAATGTCAAATTACACTTTGTAACTAAAAAACAAAAATGTCTCGTTATATTTGCATGCAACAAGAACAAAACAATTGTTACCCGCACTTACTATTGTGAACGTTAGAACTGTTTCAAATCTAAAGTCTCGTCCCCTCTAAAACATGTCCTAAGAACTAGACGCGACGATTCGTGACCTCTAATTGAATTTACTCCTTGTGAAAAACAAAAGTATCAAGTTACCTTTGTAACTAAAAATAAAAATATCTCGTTGCATTTGCATACTACTAACTCACGAACTGTTTCAAACCTCAAGGCTCATCTCGTTCATTTAACTAAAATCCTCAGCCTAAACCACAGAAAATGTCAAAGTAAACCCAATATATGAATACTTCCTCCTCTTTCATAGAAGAATAAATATGGCCATCCTGAACTCTATCGGGATCAAATCTTGTCACATACCATTTACCTTTACAACAAGAAATTTGATTGGCTGTTTATAGTAGATCCAATCTGATTGGTGTGACATACATACATCTCTCACTCACTCACTCACTCACTCACTCACTCACCCATTGACCCGTCCATAACATACCCGACGCGCCGCCTAAGAGGTTTTTTTTTTTACAAAAAAATAACTCAAAAAGTCTACAGTCTGCATTTTTACCCTCAGTCTTCATTTTACCCCACTCTGAAGTCTGCAGTCTACAGTTCCCAGTCCTCATTTTACACTGACCAGATATTGACTGTTTCATCTGCAACTGACCTTCTCTTCTTGATACCATGACAACTGAAAAACCTTTTTACACTTCGCAAACTACTGTGCAGCCCCTTAAATTAGGGTAATGGTTTGTGATTACCTTGAGAAGGTCTTCATAACTATTGTTTTCCTCAATAAGAAAATGGCGAACAAAGACTTCACCAAAGATGTGGTTCCCAGGTCTATTGTTAGCTACAGGAAGTGCCAATATTCTTCCGATTCAGGTAACATAAGAAAGTGACAAAAACACAGACATGAAAAACGAAAATTGAAGTTCAAATTCCATAAATGAAAGACAAAAAAAGGAAATGACGATAGAATCCTACTGTCCAAAGTTGTGGGAAAATGAAAAACGAAAATAAAAGTTTGAATTCCATTTCCAAAGTAGTAGGAAAATGGAAAATGAAAATGGAATCTCAAATTCCCTTTTCCGATGGCATGGGTAAACAAAAAATGAAACTGGAAGTTCGAATTCCGTTTTCCCACATCGTAGGAAAACGGTTGGCACTAAGGTTCAAGCATTCAGTTACTATAGTAACTTGTCTGTGATTTAACTATGGGTACAGAAATCAAGTAATTCCTTTATTGGCTTTATTCATTAGTTTTACAGAAAATGCACATTAAATACCAGCAGTTACTTTTAAATAAATATTTCTCTCACCAAAAACTAGCACAATGCCATGAGATGTTCCAATACAAATAAGAGACGACACTGCCTAAAAAAAGAATCTTCACATTTCAGTAATTGTATTTCTACGTGTCAAAGGCTCCATACATACATATACACTACACTATCTGTAATAATGGTGTTACTCTTATATGAGTGCCTCCCAGGAGGGTACTGGGGGACAGGCTGGATGGGGGTGGGGTAACAGGCTCTCTTGATCTCTCAAAAATTTTACATTTTCCCTTTTGTTCTTAATTCAATAATTCCATTGAACTATCAGGTGAGTGGACATGAGTTAAAAACAATAGAAAGGCAGTTCAAACCAAAGCCTTATCTAAACAACTTTACCATCCCCCCTCTCCCACAAAAACAAACAAACAAATAAACATCAGTCACAATAATAATGACAAAATATTCATCGTCTCAACTCACGAAATATACAGTACTAGCATATTAATCATCCACCCCAACCCCTGAAAATAATAATTTCTGTCTGGATGAGCTGAATAAAATTGTTTGACATATATATTTAACTTTAAGATACAGATTCCTTCAGAGATTATTATTATGTACAGTATATGGATGGTCCAAAAATAATTTTTCTCTCCTGATGAACTCAAAGACTTGATTGCTTGCATTATAGTTTTACAACTTTGCAAATAAAAACACTATGATAATCACTATCAAGCTACATGTAACTAGTACATGCATTGTATACTCAATGTATTTACCATGGCTGTTGGCAAGCCAGCATCAACTCTAGCCTAAAACAAAGGAATATTATTAATCATTATTTTGCTCATTGAAAAACACTTCAGGTAACAAATGTTGATTTATTTACAGTTATGGTTACAGCAAATGCAACAAATTTTGTACTTAACTTTTTAATACCCTAAAAGACCATTGAAGTTATAAACACAACATTAATCAGATTGAAGTAACTTTCAAAATTTAAGAAAATGTACCATTCAGCCTCTACTTACAGATGCAGAGACCATTTGAGCAGAGACATTTTTTAACACAACATGTCGTAGAACTGAGCCATGCTTAGTTTTCTTTCCCTTCTTTCCTGCACTGTGAAAGATTACAAACAAAAACAATATTCAATCTGAAGTCACCATAATGATCTTTTTTGAAGAATTATTCCTTGGAAGAAATTCCTTACAACATCATCGGTGGTCCATAAGCCCTATATAAATGACTTATGAGGGTGGGACAGTCTTATGTCACAGAACTTGTATCTACATGTATTCATGTCACATGTTCAATACTATTTCTTATACCATGCCACAGAAAATGCAGCCAATCAGGGTACAACAAAACTGTTGTATTCTCCAATCTACTCCACACAACCTTCCCACCACATGTCGCATTGACTGTGTTTGCCATTTTATTTTCTATGGCATGGTATAAAATAGTTTCAAATGCAATGCTGTCTCATGGTATACGATGGAAGATCCCACTTGTCACTTGTATATTCTTGGCACATGTATACAGACTTGCCTGAATGCTCATGTTTATACTGGGAAAAGTGACTGATCAGATATTCCATGGTATATTATACCACTCAAAAGTATTGCATAACTAAACTTACATGTATGTATCTATAGGATTGCATCAGCAATAAGAAGCAGTTTCAGCCAAAGGCTTGTAAGCCAGATTCGACATATATTAAAGACATCAGATCTTAACCATCAACAACTCACCTTGGATCCAGGTCAAGCGAAGAGGACAGCATTTGTTCATCAAGCAAACTGGCAAGATCTGGATCATCTTCTAGCGAAATTATATCTTCATCTTTCTGGAAGGTTTTTAAACATACAGAGAATATTACTCATAGTACTACCATATTAACAAAAGCTATAATTTTTCATTCACAAACAGATGAATACTGTACCTCATTCAAAATACTCTCTAAAGATGGCATGTTTACCACTTCTGGCAGATCAAGTTCAATGTCAACCTAAAACAACAGAACAAAGTTTTTCAATTCTTCAGGTTTATCCATAGCTAATAATAGCAAAATGGTTATGAAACCTGACAAAGTTCTTTGTTGTATGTTTTTGTTTTTTGGTGCTGACCATACACAAAACACAATACTTGTTTACTACTGACCGAGGAACTAACCAACAAAAATGTTTTAGTTATGTAATTCATCCATAGTGTATGAGCACAAAACAAAAGATTGCACACAGTCATGGACCTTCCAACATAAATCTTAGCATCTTTGTCTGCTCCTCTGATGTCTGCTGGTCTTCATAACCGTTCCCCTCTATTAACAGGTCTGCACAAAGTGTAAACCAGGGAGTCATGCCAGCTACCATGCAAGCCATTCCAGTTAGACTAAATAACAGCATGGTTAACCTAAATCAGAACCTGGTTAGCCCAAATAGCCCCACCTGCCCCCCAACCCCTTTCTCCAAAAAAAAATTGCCTTTGTTAGCTTGTGGTTAGCCTTAGAGCCAGTAGGGATGACTTGCTTGCATAGCATGGCTTGCCTCTGTGTTAGGCCCAATAAAACTCCTATTTGCCCAACAAACATTTCATTTAGTCTAAAGAGCAACCTGGTTGGCCTAAGTTAGCTTAGTTAACTTGTAGTTGGCTTTTTTAATGGGGTTAGGGATCCTGGTTTACATGCCTCCCTGGCTTGCATGTTAATAATACTCAAGCATTCTACTTACTATGGTTTATCAACATTTGAATGTTGCATGTAGAAATATGAGTCTTCCAGGATTTTACAAAGGTACTGTAGATAATTTACTGTCAAACCGCATGTTCTTTTGATGGAACTCTGCAACGTTGCAGTGCAGTGTTCCGAAATTGATTAACAGTTAGCTAGAAGAACTTCCAACTTTCAGTTCAATCCTGAAATATTGTAGAAGTGCCCTCACTCTGACTGCACCCATGTGCATGGTCATGGCGAAACTTTGATTTCTTGCATCTTAATATTCTACAGTGTACAAGTGGTCTGGCATCACGAAATATTTCAAGTTACCGATATACGCAAAATTAAATAACCTTCGTCGCTTTAACATAGGTGATCACTTCATAATTACAGTAACTGCAACATTAACCCACTGCTTGAATCAAATATTATGTCCCCAACAATCTGCAACAGAAAACAGGGAACAAACTTACCGAATCCGAAACATGTCTTTGCCTGAAAGAGCCAGTGTTTGTAGTGAAGGCTGCATCAAGTGATTCCAGTGATTCTAGCTGGTCTGTAGTGGATAATAACCCGGACAATATGCTCGTGTCCTCTTTCATTTCGTCCGCCATCTTGGCTGGTCATGATCCTAGTGCTAGACCTCCTCGTCCACCACAGGCAACCCAAGTTCGGAGGACAGCAAAGGAGAGAAAGCCTGGGAATAAGGTTGCATCAAGCCCCTCCCATTGCAGGTATCCCTCATTGGGGGATACCTGGGAAAAACGGGGGGGGGGGGGGTTCACCCCGTTTTCACTCGATTTAGGTTCCCCGGTAGTAGGGGAATTCATCTTTTTTTTTCACGGCTTCGCTATACAATGCGGGGGCTGAGCGGGGGTTTGGCGGGGATTTCACTCGTGGTTCGCGACCTCTTTTATAGTTGATATATATATTTAGCCAAGCCTAAAGGTCGAGCGTGGCGAGAGGAAGCGAAAGAACGCTTGTGAGCAAACTTAATTTTCTGAGGTATGGGACTCCGCTCGTTGGCCTTCGGCGCGCAGGAGCACCGCTATAAATTGAGCACAAAGAGTGGCTCTGTGATGGTGACTTACGATTAAGTGTAACTCCATGGGACGACCTGAAACAGGTCTTTTGTAAACATTTAATTACGAAGAAATAATTATGCAATCTATACACCACAATTAATACAATTTTTCGTGGAAGTATTTTTAATATCTTACCAAGGATTTTTTTTCTTTTTTAGCTGATTTATGGGAAATACTAACACTAAGAACAGTGCAACACTTAACACCACATACAATTTCACTTAAAGACTCTTTTGTTCGCGAGCGATATTCACTTCGTTTACCGCTGATAAATTACATGCGATGCATTACTTTTTTTGAGGACGGCAATCACAGTCTTCATCCTTCATGTTAGTGTAATCGTAATTGTTATTCGTAATAGAACAATGATATGTGCCTGAACAGTCCTGGCCTCCCGTGCAAGCTAAGAAAGGGCAGTTACACCATGTGCCATAATTATTTTTGGTGTGGAAGTATTGACAGTTGTAGACATTGCCATCGAATTGAATGGTGTCGTGAACTTTTGGCAAAACCTCATCTGAAATTAATATGAACAAGAGTGGATGAGACAATTAGTTTCGAGATGAACAACTTTTTATTGTAATACACATTAAAAACAAAGTGTTCATAGGTGTACGGGCACCGTACGAGGAGGGGGGGAGGGGCGGTGAACTTATTGCCCGAAAAAGTTACACAATGCTCGAAAGCGTGACTGTTACTCAAACGCACTCAAATCGCAGTACAAACAAAAAACGTTCACAATTCTCACGTCTAATGAAAATGTTATCATTCCAAAGATAGTTATCTTGAAACCTTGCATACCCTATTTTACATACCTTGATCGAAAGCTTAGTAAAATCAGAAACTCAGGAAAGAAACACTTAATTTTTCCTTGTACGGCGAAAAGTTCATGATCATAAAAAAATTTTAAAACGGCTCTTTGTGGAGTGGAGTCATTCAAAATGACTCTTCATGATAATAAAAAATTTTAAAACGGCTCTTTGTGGAGTCATTCAAAATGGCTCTTTTCAGAGACACCACAAAAAAGTCTCGGTCTTCGTTTGCTTTGATTCTTTCGTCGTTGTTTTGTTGATGGAAAAAATATCCATATCGCGGATTTCCACGATACACATTTAAACGATAATAAGCTTTTCCAAAACAGAATACTTGATCCTTACATCATTTGCCATGACCTCAACTCCGTTTTGACAAGGCAAACGTCAGAGAAAGTAGCCTACAAGCCTGGCCTTCACTGCCTCTTACAATGTTTTCTCCCGAGTAATTTTGCCAGAATCGTCAGCGTTTTGCCTGAAAAATTTCAAAAATTTCTGAAACTGAGGGAGCTGCACCCCCCCCCCCCCCCCGCCCCATCCCCGGCCCGCACGCCTACCTTCCCTAACTTTCCATGGTCATATTCTTTTACCATCTGTTCAAGCGATTAATACGCTTTATTTTGTCGATTACGAGCAAAGGAGTGTCTATAATTGAAATTGTAAATTAAAGTTAGTGTTTATTTGAACACAACTTTTATTGGGGGGACAAGGCGTGATATGGTCATGTAAAATTATTTCTTAGAAAGAAAAAAATCATTATCTTAAATGAAATTATCAGTAAAAACCCTAATTTGGTTCACATAGACAACAAAGCGAACCATTACCGGCTTTCTGAGGTTTGCTTTTATTTCGTTTGATGTGTTTCCCATGAGCTGATAGAAATGTGACGTGCAACAGCCAAACGACACAGGTGTACTTGAAAACCATCTCCAGTTTCCTGAGTGAGTGAAATTTACAAAGTGAAAAGAAAACTTGAACTAAGACCATGCCTAGTACAGCATGGGGCCCAGTTCTCGGCCACAAAAAACGTAAACTTGTATTTCTCACCTTGGAATAGCCGTAAGGAGTTAAAATTTCACGCATAACTAGCTTCAGCATTCAGTTTACACATGTAGAGCTATCGACTGCTCAACGCTGTTTTCTCCCGAGTAATAACGAAAATGGAGGCGTCGTTCGTGGACCCAGTTATCAGCCAGCGGGCCCAGTTCTCGGCCACAAAAGAGTGCATGCGATTCCTCAGAATGAACAACGCTTTATTACCATTTTTTGTTTTTAAATCAATTATAAGGCTTGTGTTTTGATATTTCGATCACAAATTATCCTTAAAGAGCTTTGTTTCATTTTAGAAAAGGAAGTTTTTTGCACACCTAGTTTTTCTCTTAAGTGCAGTCAAGCGAGGCTAAAAGGAGTTGGGTATTTAAAACGGGGTTAAGTCACAGCTCATAGTTTTCAGCATGCCACCCCATTACAGCTTTATTTTTGCAACTGACTTGACACGAATACTCCGCACAAAACTATGAGCGCTTTTAGTGTTGAAGGCGAGCAGGGTGGCCGAGAATAGGCAAATACGCAAAAGTACTAAGGAAATATTGAGGAGTGAATTTAGGTCAAAGAACTAAACACGCCAGGAAAAGTTTATATTTAACAGATAGCTTTATCACTCTACGTTCTTTATGCCAAGAATTGGCTCATTTGGGCTTTCTAGACGGACAAAATATAAACTTGAATTAAACCATGTTATTCGAGTAGCCGTAAACAAATACGTTTTCGGGGAAACCAAATTCACCTACCTTCGCGTCACCTGGATGCGGTCACAGAAAAACTCGGCAGGATGAAACAAAACTCGGCAGAACGGAAGACAAGGAATCAAGCTACCTTTGGAAACAATTGCTTTTTATCCAGATTCATTTGTGACGCGAAAAATAAACGCTGAACAAAAAGTGGCCGAGAACTGGGCCCCACACTGTACAGTAAGCCAGAGAGCTTTGTAAACGCAGCTCGTTTATTTCTACGGCTAGGCCTACCGTCCACACTTACCCGTCACGAAAACGGAGCTTTTCGAAAACGCTCTTCAAACCGGAGGAATTTGAAAACGCTAGCTTTTCGTTTTCGTGTAGACATCTGGAAAAAAATTTGAAAAACGTTGGCGTCATGATAATCATGTGATTTCCCTGACTGAGTTTTCTTCAAACAAAAATCCAAAATGACCGGTTATTGTTGCGTTTCTATATTCCTCCGGCTTAGTGTTGACGGGAAAACATTTGATACGTTTTCAGAGTAATAACTCTGCTTTCAAATTCCTCCGGTGCAGTGTACACAGGGCCTTATTTTGGAAATAGTGTGAAAATCCAATACGGCATTGATT
This sequence comes from Orbicella faveolata, assembly GCF_042242905.1. Classification (NCBI taxonomy): domain Eukaryota; kingdom Metazoa; phylum Cnidaria; class Anthozoa; order Scleractinia; family Merulinidae; genus Orbicella; species Orbicella faveolata. The sequence goes on from NW_028301555.1 coordinate 3,585,941, forward strand.
TGATAAGCTGAGAGTAAATGCAGATTCAGATTCAGCTTCAGATTCATCGCTTTAAGTCAAATTTTTAGCTTAATTTAATACAAGCGGGCTGTTCAATAACATACATTTAATACTTTAATTTATTTTCAGTGAAGTTTTGTTGCAAAACTAAAATCATCTTTGGACTTGATTGTGCAAAATGATTGCACAAATAATTGTCGCTCTTTGTTTTCGTCTGGAAATCATTTTTATACGGCAGCTGTTTGAAAAGAAAAGTAAAAAAAAAGCAAAAGCAAAGCAATAGAGGAAACAAGGTTGTTTGATGGCAATAATAATTACAATACTGGTCAAATTGCTATACCGTCAAGGGTCTTACAAATTTATATTGTCAAAAAATCTAAATCAAAAAAAACTTACCTTCAAAGAAATACGTTTAGATGTTTGTATGATGTTCTTCTCTATGATGGTCTGAACGAAGAATGAATGATGTGTACATAGCTTGGATAAAAATATAAGATCTTCGCGTTAGACGTGGAATTCCACAAGCTGTGTTAACCCGCAGAGAAGACTCTCAAACACGTGGTGATATAATTCAACACCAGCTTTTGGAACTATTGGAGCACAAAATACCAGTTAAGGAATTAAACGCGTGGTTACTTTGTATACGATTCCCTGGACTCGGTCGATCGTTGGTCGGTCCTTGCGCTTCTTAAATATTTGACCTGGTCTAAAAGCTGGCCGAATGTAAAACGTTCCGAGAGGACGCGACTCACGTGATCAGATGCACCCTTTTCCTAAGGAAGGATCGCTAACCCCAGTGGAAAAATGGTCACAATCTCTCTTTATAAAAATGACTTCTCAAACTCATTTATAATTCATCAAGTTTAATCAAAGGAAATCATGACCGTGACGATGTTTTGATATCTCATCTTAATTAGCATAGATTTTTTACGATTTTAACTCTCCATTTCTCCTTAGCTTTAGTTTCGATGGAGAAGATATACTAAACACTCAAGACAGTGTTTGACCACTGCGCGTCGCATTTTTCAATTCTCTTCTCGGTGTTTGGAGATGTGGTCAAACATGAGGTCTTTTGTAATTGATATCTGTTACTTTATACCTTCTTGAAAACAAAAACTGATTTCTTGATGCGTTTTAAGTTACATAGTTACATGGTCACACACGAGAAGCGTTTTAACACCTTAAAAGGCTTAGCGGTGTACCTATAGGCATAGAATATATAAAGAGGGTTTGTGGAAAAAATGTGTCTTCGCACCGAAGACAATTTCTTGTATACTGTGGGGAAATAAGGGCTTCGGAGACCTTCTTATTGTCAATTAATTATATTTTATCCGAAAGAATTGATTCATTGCACCAGTTTTCCATTAGTGATAAGAAAGTGTTGCTACTTACCGGGAAAATTGGCAAGACATATTAAAGTTCAAAATTGTTTTTTGTTCACATGATCGATGAAATTTGGGCCATGTTTTTAAACTTGGAGACAAAACTCGCGCATGCTTATTATGTTCCTCTGCTCTGAAGGCTAGCGGAACTTGTCTAGCCGGATTTACTAGTTCCCAGGGGTCCGTTTCTCGAAAGCCCCGGAAACTTCTCGGGCCCGGAAAGCCATAGCAAAATCTCGAACCCTACGATTACAGCGCTGTTTCATTCACATTTTCTTAACATGGACATAGGTTCCCTTCATACAAGAAGTTTCAGGCGTATACACTTCTCCGTTTTTAGATACAGATGAACTAAGAATGGCTTTACGGGCCCGAAAAGTTTCCGGGGCTTTCAAGAAACGGGCCACAGAGCCGTATGCGTGCCCCGAGGATATTGAGCCCAGTTCCTCTTACATCAGCCCAGCCGCGTTCCGAGACGGCAAGATCCAGTGTGATGGATACTGCGGGCAGTATGGTCATTATGATCAATCGCATGTACATATCAGTGTCGTGCGATTTTTATTTTGGGTAAAAAAAGAAAAAAACACAGAAGGAAGAAAAGCCGTCAGGGCAAGCAACCATTCCTGGTTAGCTAAGTAAAAGTCATTTGATATATAAACAAGACTAAAAGCTAAAAATTAAAGAGCGGTTTTTTAATTGAGCGTCGTAAAAACAAAATCAAAGTAATTTCTCTAGCCAATCACAAAGGACACAGACAATACAATGAATCAATCAAAACTCGAAGTAATGACATGTAGCTGACGCGAAGCGCGGGAAAACGTGTGCAAGCGAGTCACGATTGGTTTTGGTTTAACTTCTGATTGGCTTTAAAATTGGCCCGAGATCGCCTAGCGTTGAAAGTGCAAAACCAATTATTTTTCTAAACTCAAGTGATAACCGCTATAAAACCAAACGTTTTCGATTTATTGTGATCATCAAGGTTAAAGATCATTTATAACTAAAGTGCACCACCAATTGCAGAGGTCTGAAAAAGAGTATCTATTGTGTGGGTCAGGTCTGAAATAGGTTATCGCAAATAAGATATTTTGGTTTGAAATAGGGATGTAACGGTTTTTAAAAACAGGCTACAAAATTTTGGGTAATATTCCCCAGGAAACTTGGGTAGTTTCACACGCAATCGGGAAACCAGGAAATGACAACCGGTGTGGTTCATCGTATTTTTATCATGAAAGTCTAACCACTTTAAAGTTAACGGCAAATTCAGAATCAGAATTTAGTGGCTGACAGTAAATATTTGTTTTATATTCGTCCCCCGTGGACGATTCATAAAACTATGATTATTTCGCTAACTGCTGAGGGTGATTCCCGGTTGGCGCCAAGCGATTTCCTGACCTCAGTCGAGAGTGATAAAGAAATTAAAACCGTCCAGCATTTAAAAATGTCAATGAATCGATAACATGGCCAGTAAGACGAGTAATTGAGTGCAAATTGAATGATTCCATGATATGGTTCAGTATCGGCGTAAAAAAAACCAACAACAACAAAAAAGAAATACAACTTCCAAATCACGTCAAGCAGAGCCTGGGTCTTACACCTTGAAAACATCGAAAATTAAAAGTCTTATCACAAAAAATCTCGCTTTTCACATACTAAAGCGTGAAGCTCTTGACTGCAATAGTTCGAACGTAGAATGAATGATAGTTCCCCACACAGTATAGATAATGAAAGTCCATCTCTATGTTTATATCATGGACGTGGGGACGAGTTATTTGCCTCAAGCTGTGTCAACCCGCTGAACCGACAGGTTCATATAATGAGAGGATTCAACTCCAGCTTATAAGAACGAAACCTGAGTGAGGGTCCCAAGTGCATCCCTTCCTCTTGTGCCACGATGGGGAGGTTGAATTTGCTTGCACGTCCGATGCTGGTTGAAATAATTTTCTGAAACGTACACAGACCAAGTTACTTCGGTCCAATTTTATGAGTTATTCATGCACACCATTCGTCGATATTCCCCGGCCGCAAAAATACAGCAAATAGGCTCGAGGAAAACTTGCTGAACTATTCTTTTAATTTATTATCAGAAAAGGCCCGTTTTACGGCTAAAGGGTAAACTTTTCCGATTTTCACGCCTAACCGCTAAATTTTTGGCCCGTTTGACGGCTAACTGTTAACCCCGTTGAGACCGTCGTTTGACAGTGACTCCAGCTGGGTCAGGACCTGAAACTGAGGTCTTTGGTAATCGTTTCGTGGCCATATAAGATAACATCTCACCAAGGAATTTTTTCTTTTCTTTTTATTTTACGGATAACGAAACTAACAACAGTATCATACTTAACACTTACAATGTCACGAAGGATACTTAATGAACCATGCTTTTCGCAAGCGGTGTCTACTTCGTTTTCGTTAATTAGTTTCAGGAGATGCATTATTTTCTATGATCATGGCAGTCGCAGTCTTCATCCTTCATGTCGCGGTAATCGTAATTTTTATTCTTAATAAAACAATGATATGTGCCATAGCAGTCCTGGCCTCCAGTGCAAGCTAGAAACGGGCAACCGCACCATGTGCCAAAATTATTTGTGGTGTGGAAATGATCACAGTTGTAGTCGTTCCCCTTGAATTTAATGGTGTCGTGCACTTTCGGCAAAACTTCATCTGAAATGAATACGCATAGGGATAGTATAAACATTTACAAGTAGTTTCATGATGATAAACAACGTTTTATAGCGGAGCCCCAGATTCATATAGGAAAGACAAGAAAAGCCACAAATGGATTTTCTCATGGTTATCATGGCTAGCGGTATTGCTCGTGGGCGCGTACGCACGACGGCGACGACGGCGACGGAGTCGCGCAACATGGCGGCCATAGTCCTGCTAAAAGGTTAACAGGGACATGCAGCCTTGATTTATAGCCTCCTTCTTTGATATTGGACATCCATGTTATGGTCAATTGACACCTGTCAAAACAAGGTATCCGCTGACCGGTATCACGTGACCATATCGCGAGCTCAAGTTTTGAGCTTGTCGAGGTAACGTGTTTTTTTGAAGTTGACCGCTGACCAAGAGCTGGTTTTCTATTGGATCGCGGGCTCGTGTTAGGTTAACTTGTTGCAAACGGGGGCCGGGTTGTTCGGAAACCGGTTAACGCTAACCCAGGATTAAAAGTTAACAGAAGGATAACTATTTGTTGTATACAAATGTTTTGTTTTGTGTATTTTCAGATTATTCAAACTCCAAACAGAAGGCCAAACAATATACAAAAGATACAAAACTAAAATCAAAATTCTCGCTTAACCTGGGTTATCTTAACCGGACTTTTAACAACCCAGCTCAGGAGCTCCGCTTTTAGGCTTGCCTAAATCTATATATTACCATGCCATAGAAAATACAGCAATCAGAATACAAGAAAGCCGTTGTACTGTCGACGGTATTACACCCAGCCTTCCCACCGTACACCACGCGTACTGTCCCATTGATTCTGTAAGCCACTGCATCTTCTTTAGCAATCATTTGTTGGTACATATTGTCTTCAATGAGGTAATAAATAGTAAAAGCACTAAGATTAAGGTCCCGTCCACCGTACGCCGAAGGAATTTGATAACGGAGTTTTCACTCTGAAAACGCATCAAATGTTTTCCGTCCACACTACGCCGGAGGAACTTAAAAACGTAATAATCACTGTTCATTTTGGTTTTGTGTTTGAGGAAAACTCGGTCAGGCAAATCACATTATTATCTGTGAAAAATGACATTACCGGCTTTCTGAGGTTTGCTTTTGTCATGTTTGTGGTGTTTCCCTTGGGCTGATAGAAATGTCACGTACAACAGCAAACCGGCACAGGTATACTTGAAAGCCATCTTCAGTTTCCTGAGTGAGTGAAATTTAAAATGGGTGAAATAAAAATTTTAACTAAGGTCCTGTCTACATTACGCCGGAGAAATTTGAAAACGCAGCTTTATTTCTATGGTTAGGCCTCCACTCCAATCCCTCGCGAAAACAGACCCTTTTCAAAAACGCTTTTCAAAACCGGAGGAATTTGAAAACGCCGGCTTTTCGTTTTCCTGTGGACGGAAAACATATGTTGAAAACAGATCTTTTCGAAATTTGATGGGTCATGATAATCATGTGATTTCCCTGACAAAAATCCAAAATGACCGGTTATTGTTGCGTTTTTAAATTCCTCCGGCTTAATGTGGACGGAAAACATTTAATACGTTTTCAGAGTAATAACTCCGTTTTCAAATTCCCCTAGTGTAGTGTGCATTTTTAGTTACGTTTAATGCAAGCCCCTTACTGTGAGACACAGGTTGTTCAATAACATACATTTAATACTTTAATTTATTTTCAGTAAAGATTTGTTACAAAACTAAAATCATCTTTCGTCTTGAAAAAACATGATTGTACACATAATTGTCGTTCTTTCTTTACGTCTGGAAATCACTTTCATGCGGTAGTTGTTTGAAGAAAAGACACTTAAAAAGCAAAAACGAAGAAATAAAGAAAACAAGGTTGTTGATAGCAATAATAATTACAAATCACTATACCGTCAAGGGTCTTACAAATTTATAATGTCCAAAACAATCTAAGCTAAAAAATATATTACCTTCAAAGAGCTGCCGTTTAGATGCTTGTATGTTCTTTGCTGTGGTAGTTTGAAGGAAGAATGAATGATCTGCGCCTAGCTTGGATGCAAAATAAGATCTTAGCGTTAGACGTGGAATTCCACAAGCTGTGTTAACCCGCAGAGAAGACCCTCACACACGTGGTGATATAATTCAACACCAGCTTTTGAAACTATTGGAGCACAAAATACCAGTTAACGAATTGAACGCGTGGTTACTTTGTATACGATTCCTTGGGCTCGGTTGGTCGTTGGTCGGTCCTTACGCTTCTTAAATATTTGACCTGGTCTAAAAGCTGGCCGAATGTAAAACGTTCCAAGAGGACGCGACTCACGTGATCAGATGCACCCTTTTCCTAAGGAAGGACCGCTAGCCTCAGTGGATAAATGGTCACAATCTCTCCTCATAAAAATGGCTTCTCCAACTCATTTATAATTCATCAAGTTTAATTAAAGGAAATCATGGCCGTGAAGGTGTTCATTTTCTCCTGAGCTTAAGCTTCGATGGAGAAGATATTTTCGTCGCATTTTCCAATTCTCTTCTCGGTGTTTGGAAATGTGGTCAAACATGAGGTCTTTTGTAATTGATGTGTGTTACTTTGTACCTTCTTGAAAACAAAAACTCATTTCTTGATGCGTTTTAAGTTACACAGTTACATGGTTACACAGGAGAGGTGTTTTAACGCCTTAAAAGGCTTAGCAGTGTACCTATAGGGATACAACACGTAAAGAGTGGCTTCGCACCAAAATTTCTTGTATACCGCGGAGAAATAAAGGGTTCGAAGACCTTCTCATTGTCAATTAATTATTTAATAAAGTGTATTATCGTTTGTCTCACAATGTAGTCACTTGAGATGTAGATCGCGACGTTTCGACTGCTTACTGCTAGTCTTCTTCAGGCGATAAGGTCGACTGATTGCACGGTATCATTTATATCACAAAGGTCGGCTGTGATTGGTGCATTTCGATCCTCCTATTGTTCCATTGTTCCGGCGAGTAGCTGTTCCCTCAGTGGTCCGCTGTTGTACCCTTCTCCTGTTGTTGTGTTTCCTGATCGTGGGTATCCATGCTTTAGGAATTTCAATTCCACTGTCCCTGTTGATGTTGTTAGGGTGAAGTCTTATGTGAATAGCTTCCTTGACCCTACGTGTGTACCAGTGAGGATCTCGATCAATAAACTTGACCTCATTCCAGATAGGATAGTGGCCGGTCTCGTGGGTGTGTTCAGAAACGGCGGAGGTCTGGGTACGGGCGAGTCGTATATCCCTGTCGTGTTCTTTGATCCTCTCCTGCATAGATTTCCCTGTTTCCCCGATGTAGACTTTGCCGCACTCACAGGGAATCCTGTAGACAACACCATCTTGTTTAGCCGGGTTGACGGTGTCCTTTGGTCGCACTAAGTGTGACCGAAGTGTCGTGTCGGACTTAAAGACGGTGCGAATGCCTTGTTGTTCTAGACAGCGGCGGAGAGACTCCGAAACTCCTTGGACATAAGGTAAAACGGCGGTGGATTTAAATTCCGCGACAGGCTCTCTTCTTGGGGTTGTTCGTGCCTTTGTGATCTTCTGTACAAAAGAGGAGGGATATCCGTTAGAAACAAGTACAGATGACAGATGTTTCTTCTCTCCAGCGGTTACTGATGGTTTGGTGACGAGACGTTTAGCCCGGTCGTACAGACACTTCACAATACCGCGCTTTACTGACTTAGGGTGGTGTGAATCATACGCTAGGTACTGATCAGTATGTGTTGGTTTCCTGTAGACACTGGTGGTAAGGCGGCCATCAGGTTCTCTGTAAACTAACGTGTCGAGAAAGGCGATCTTGTTGTTGTTCTCGATCTCCATGGTGAAACGGATTGATGGTTGTTGACTGTTCAGGTGTTGCAGGAAGACGTCAACTCTATCCCGATCCAGGATGGTGAAAGTATCATCTACGTAGCGTTTCCAGATCTTAGGCTTGCAAGGTGCGGACTCTATTGCTTGTTCTTCAAATATCTCCATGTAGAGATTAGCAATAACCGCGGATACAGGGCTCCCCATGGCTGTGCCGTCTCGTTGTTCGTAAATCGATCCGTTGTACTGGAAGTACGTAGATCTTAATACGAAATTCAAGAGGTCCGCGATTTGAACTGGTGTAAGTGTCGTGCGGTCAGCCAGGCCTGCGTCGTTCTCCATTTATTGTAGCGCGGCTTGTACGGCGCCCTCGATCGGTACGTTGGTGAACAGTGACTCTACGTTGAAAGACACCATGATCTCGTGGTCCTGGATCTCTTCACTGGCGATGGTGGAGGCGAAGTCAGTTGAGTTCTTCACTGTGAAGTTCGAGTTACCTGCAAGACAAGATAATACGTTAGCCAAGAAAGCAGACAGGTCGTATGCAAAGGTGTTGACACACGACACAATTGGCCTAAGCGGTGTGTCGGCCTTGTGGATCTTCGGCAAACCATAGATCCTGGGTGGTTGTTTGTGTCGGGGTCTGATCTTATAATAAACCGCCTCTGATATGTGTCCACTCCGTTTCAGGGTTAGCAGCTTCTCAGATAGCTTCCGGGTCAAGCGGTCTGTCGGATCTTTGTTGAGAAGCTGGTACGGTCCGTAATCAATTAGCGCTGACATTTTTGCGTGGTATGTGTCAGCGTCCAGGATTACGCTGGCGCGTCCTTTGTCGGCCGGAAGGACCATGATGAGTTGTCCTCTTTTAAGCTTTTAAGAGCCTCCTGCTGTTCCTTCGTGATGTTGGGCGTGGGTGGTTGTGCCTGTTGAAGGATGGTGTTGACAGATCTCCTGACTGTGTCTGCTCGCTCCGCATCTAGTGGCCTGACTGCTGACTCAATCTTGGCGATGATCTCGGTGGCTGGGACGCTCGTAGGAGTCACGGCGAAATTTAGACCTTTCTTCAGTAAGGACACCTCAGCTTCGTTAAGGGTCCTGGATGACAAGTTGATAGCCCACTGCCTTGGCTCTCTGCGTCAGTCTGATTCTTTCCCTCAGGAATCTCATGGATGCTAGTTCAGTGACTCTGCGTGCGCCTCTGGTGGGAACTGGCGGCCGAACTTGCAGATCTCTTGGAACAATGTGGTTCTTAATGCACCTTGTGAGAAAGGTGAGATGGTTGGTATAGCGTGCGAGCTTGCGTGAGCAACGCTCATGTCGACGAATCAACCTTAGGGCTGTGCGCCCATATTTCTGGTCAATGTCGAGGAAAAGGTTGTTGTTATTCATCGTGGTAGATGCAATAATAAAGTGTATTATCGTTTGTCTCACAACTTTTGTTGACAAAACAAAGTGGGCTATCAACTTGTCATCCAGGACCCTTAACGAAGCTGAGGTGTCCTTGCTGAAGAAAGGTCTAAATTTCGCCGTGACTCCTACGAGCGTCCCAGCCACCGAGATCATCGCCAAGATTGAGTCAGCAGTCAGGCCACTAGATGCGGAGCGAACAGACACAGTCAGGAGATCTGTCAACACCATCCTTCAACAGGCACAACCACCCACGCCCAACATCACGAAGGAACAGCAGGAGGCTCTTAAAAGCTTAAAAGAGGACAACTCATCATGGTCCTTCCGGCCGACAAAGGACGCGCCAGCGTAATCCTGGACGCTGACACATACCACGCAAAAATGTCAGCGCTAATTGATTACGGACCGTACCAGCTTCTCAACAAAGATCCGACAGACCGCTTGACCCGGAAGCTATCTGAGAAGCTGCTAACCCTGAAACGGAGTGGACACATATCAGAGGCGGTTTATTATAAGATCAGACCCCGACACAAACAACCACCCAGGATCTATGGTTTGCCGAAGATCCACAAGGCCGACACACCGCTTAGGCCAATTGTGTCGTGTGTCAACACCTTTGCATACGACCTGTCTGCTTTCTTGGCTAACGTATTATCTTGTCTTGCAGGTAACTCGAACTTCACAGTGAAGAACTCAACTGACTTCGCCTCCACCATCGCCAGTGAAGAGATCCAGGACCACGAGATCATGGTGTCTTTCAACGTAGAGTCACTGTTCACCAACGTACCGATCGAGGGCGCCGTACAAGCCGCGCTACAATAAATGGAGAACGACGCAGGCCTGGCTGACCGCACGACACTTACACCAGTTCAAATCGCGGACCTCTTGAATTTCGTATTAAGATCTACGTACTTCCAGTACAACGGATCGATTTACGAACAACGAGACGGCACAGCCATGGGGAGCCCTGTATCCGCGGTTATTGCTAATCTCTACATGGAGATATTTGAAGAACAAGCAATAGAGTCCGCACCTTGCAAGCCTAAGATCTGGAAACGCTACGTAGATGATACTTTCACCATCCTGGATCGGGATAGAGTTGACGTCTTCCTGCAACACCTGAACAGTCAACAACCATCAATCCGTTTCACCATGGAGATCGAGAACAACAACAAGATCGCCTTTCTCGACACGTTAGTTTACAGAGAACCTGATGGCCGCCTTACCACCAGTGTCTACAGGAAACCAACACATACTGATCAGTACCTAGCGTATGATTCACACCACCCTAAGTCAGTAAAGCGCGGTATTGTGAAGTGTCTGTACGACCGGGCTAAACGTCTCGTCACCAAACCATCAGTAACCGCTGGAGAGAAGAAACATCTGTCATCTGTACTTGTTTCTAACGGATATCCCTCCTCTTTTGTACAGAAGATCACAAAGGCACGAACAACCCCAAGAAGAGAGCCTGTCGCGGAATTTAAATCCACCGCCGTTTTACCTTATGTCCAAGGAGTTTCGGAGTCTCTCCGCCGCTGTCTAGAACAACAAGGCATTCGCACCGTCTTTAAGTCCGACACGACACTTCGGTCACACTTAGTGCGACCAAAGGACACCGTCAACCCGGCTAAACAAGATGGTGTTGTCTACAGGATTCCCTGTGAGTGCGGCAAAGTCTACATCGGGGAAACAGGGAAATCTATGCAGGAGAGGATCAAAGAACACGACAGGGATATACGACTCGCCCGTACCCAGACCTCCGCCGTTTCTGAACACACCCACGAGACCGGCCACTATCTTATCTGGAATGAGGTCAAGTTTATTGATCGAGATCCTCACTGGTACACACGTAGGGTCAAGGAAGCTATTCACATAAGACTTCACCCTAACAACATCAACAGGGACAGTGGAATTGAAATTCCTAAAGCATGGATACCCACGATCAGGAAACACAACAACAGGAGAAGGGTACAACAGCGGACCACTGAGGGAACAGCTACTCGCCGGAACAATGGAACAATAGGAGGATCAAAATGCACCAATCACAGCCGACCTTTGTGATATAAATGATACCGTGCAATCAGTCGACCTTATCGCCTGAAGAAGACTAGCAGTAAGCAGTCGAAACGTCGCGATCTACATCTCAAGTGACTACATCGTGAGACAAACGATAATACAGTGTATTATTGCATCTACCACGATGAATAACAACAACCTTTTCCTCGACAATTAATTATTTGTCCGAAAAAGATCGATTCGCCGCCAAAACATTGCACCAGTTTTTCAATAGTAAGGAGGAAATGTTAGGAAAACATATTAAGTTCGAAATTTTTTTGTTTACATGATCGACGAAATTTCGGCCGTGTTTTTTTAAACTTGGAGCCAAAACTCGCGCATGCACATTACGTTCTTCCACTCTGAAGGCCAGCGGAACTGTTGTCCAGCCGGCTTTACTAGTTCCCAGGGTCGTGTGCGTCTTCTGAGGATATTGAGTCCAGTTCCTCCTACATCAGCCGGCCGCATTCGGAAACAGTAGGATGCAGTGTCATGGATACTGCGGGCAGTATGGTCAGTGGATCAATCATCTGTACATTGCAGCGTGTTGTACGTGGTAAAAGCAACACGGTATTTCTTCCGCATAACAGAGAACCCAACGCTAGAGTATTATGGAACTAAAACAAGCCTTATTCTATAAATTACTTATAGAACTGGTTCGCTATGATGTCTGTGATGTAATATCATATCTGAAACTCGAAGGATCGTGTTTTACTACATTCCCAGACACTGAGAAGAGCAATGAAACTACAACGCGAAGCGGAGTGCCTTTGACGAACTTCGAGGTGTCTGAAAATGTTATCTAACACTCAAGTGAAACACGGTCTCGAGTGTTTGATATATCTTCTCAATCAAAACCAATACTAAGAAGGAAACGTAGAAACATAATCGTAAAGACCTAAACTAATTAAGATCAACCTCGATCCCAGGCTCTCTCTCTTTTGCCTCCCTTGTCGTTGGAGAGAGAGGGAGGCAAAGGAGAGAGCGCCTTCGATCGAGTTTGAATTAAGATCAGATATCCAAACACCACTAGAATTTTGGGCAGTATCCCTCAGAAAACTTGTTTAGTTTCACTCACGACTACACCATAACAACTGGTGGTTTATTGTATTTTTATCATAAAAATCTGGTTAGGCCTATTCTTCCACTTTAAAGTCAACGGCGATTCAGAATCAGTATTTAGTAGCTGACAGTAAGTATTTGTATCATATTTGTCTCTCATGCATGATGGCCAAAGGTTAAAACTTTCCGATTTTCACGCCCAACGGCCAAATTTTTGGCCCGTTTGACGGCTAATTGTTAACCCCATTGAGACCCTCGTTATCACAGTGACTCCAGCTAGGTCAGGACCTAAAATTGAGGTCTTTGGTAAACGTTTCGTGGCCATATAAGATAACATCTTACCAAGGAATTTGTTTTCTTTTCCTTTTTTTTTATTTTACGGATACTGAAACTAATAACAGTATGACCCTTAACACTAGTTACAATCTCAACAAGGAGACTTAATGAACCATGCTTTTCACAAGCGGTGTTTACTTCGTGTTTCGTTAATCAGTTACAAGTGATGCATCATTTTCTATGATGATCGCAGTCGCAGTCTTCATCCTTCATGTCGCGGAAATCGTAATTTTTATTCTTAATGAAACAATGATATGTGCCATAGCAGTCCTGGCCTCCAGTGCAAGCTAGAAACGGGCAACCGCACCATGTGCCAAAACTATTTGTGGTGTGGAAATGATCACAGTTGTAGTTGTTCCCCTTGAATTTAATGGTGTCGTGCACTTTCCTCAAAACTTCATCTGAAATGAATATGAATGGGGATAATGTAACAATTACATGTAGTTTCATGCTGATAAACAACGTTTTATACTATGGCATAGAAAATGCAGCAAATCAGAATACAGGAAAGCCGTTTTATCCTCGAGGGTATTACACCCAGCCTTCCCACCGTGCGCCACGCGCACGGTCCCATTAATGGTGCTGGCCACTGTATCTTCTTTAGCAATCATTTGTTGGTACATATTGTCTTCAATGAGGTAATAAATAGTAAAAGCACTAAGATTAAGGTCCCGTCCACAGTACGCCGAAGGAATTTGATAACGGAGTTTTCACTCTGAAAACGCATCAAATGTTTTCCGTCCACACTACGCCGGAGCAATTTGAAAAAGCAGCAATCACCGGTCATTTTGGTTTTGTGTTTGAGGAAAACTCGGTCAGGCAAATAACGTTATCAACGTGACGCCATCGTTTTCGAAAAGCTCCGGTTTCAACGTATGTTTTCTACCCACACGGAAACGAAAAGCCGGCGTTTTCATATTCCTCCGGTTTAAAGAGCGTTTGCGAAAAGCTCCGTTTTCGTGACGGATTAATGTCGACGGTAGGCCTAATCGTAGAAATAAAAAAACCGCGTTTTCAAATTTTTCCGTGACAGTGTGGACGCTGTCTTAAACAAGAAAGCATACAAAGAAAAGTGAAATTATAATGATGGGTAATCGCAAGCAAACGGTACCCTTTTGAGGCTTGCTTTTGTCCTTCCCTTGAACCGATAGAACTGCTAGGGACAGGAGCAAAAAAATACACGTGTACTTGAAGCCCATCTTCAGTTTCCTAGGTGGATAACAATATAAATATATGCAATGAAAATTTTCACTATGGTACGCTAATCAAAAAGAATGAGTCTTGGGTGAGTAACTTAAAATATTATGTTAAAAATGTTAAATGTTGAATGTTTATAGCGGTCGATGTAGTTAGCTACAACTAGCTAGTTTTCAGGCATGCCACTTAAACTGGAAGAGAGAAATATTACAAATAAACATAATAGGCTTAAAAATCGATCCCAACTGGTGGGAGGCAGACCAGTTAGCTATTTACAAGCATGACCGAGGAGTTGAACTAGGGTCTACCGAGAAACAATTCTAGCTTAGTGGTCAGAGCGAGACTCGAACCCGCGACCACCGGATTTCAAGTTCGGCGCCCTAACGCTGCCTCCGCTTAAAAGTATAAGCTAGTATAAATATCCGATAAGGCGTATATCTGCTAATCACATTAGATAAAGTTTCAGATTCATCTGCAAGGAATATAGCCCGGTTTGACGCAAAAAGACTCCAAGCTTTTTTCCTGCGTTAAAAGCGCTTAACTGTAAGACAGGTTGCTTACTAAAATACATTGAGTAGTTTTATCGGTTTAAGTATGGATTTGCTATTAAACTGGAATCATCTCAGTTCGACTAAAAAGACCATGCTTACAAAAACAATTGTATCTCTTTCTTTATGTCTTTAAGTCTCATTCTTAAGGTAGTTATTTAAGAAAAAAAAAAGCAAAAACAACGAAATAAAGAAAACAAAAGTTGTTAATAACAATAATAACATCACTATATACTGGCGAGAGTCTTACATATTGAAATTATCGAAAAACTCTTATACCTTCAATTCAAGTCTTACCTTCTACAGAAATACAGTTTTGACGCTGATTCTCACACTGATAACTTGAACGAAGAATAGATCTTATGCAGGGCTGAGATGAAATACGATCTTAGTGTAAGACGTGGAATACCTCAAGCTGTGTTTACCAGCAGAGCATACCAGAAGCGCGTAGTCATATAATTCGACACCTACTGGACCATAAAGCAGCAGTTAAAAAATCGACGTAAAATCGTCAAGAAACAAACGCATCAAGGCTTATACCGCAGTAAGAACGCACGCGTCACAAATACACTCAAAATTCACTTTGAGCCTGAATTTTCGAATATATCACATGCTGTGTCAAACCAAAAGTCATGGTGGAATCTGCAATGCTTTTTAACCGTCGAGGAGGGCTGGTATCCATTCTCGTCCCCAGAGCCACACTGACGTATTTTGGCGCGAATGAGCTGGTATTGATAATCCCGTTTATCTTGCACTCCCTCACTTGCTTATGCTCATGCGCTAATGGAAAAAACCATCCTATAAAACTACAAATACAATAAATAGAAACGCCAAAAAAATATGTTCGCACCTGTAAATACCGACCTTAGCTTTGTCGTGATTTTATACTTCAATTACCATGATTTATATTTCATATTTTTATACTGACCACATTATAAACTTATATTCAAGAGGTTTCGAGTGTTGTTTAAGATGAAAATGACTTCACCGCCAACCTAAAACCTGCAATTTTAGATTAATCGCAGATTTAGACACTTAACAAAGTGATGCATTACGTAAGTGCATTTGTTGCTTTAGATTGTCGAACAGTAATTTATTAGAAATGTTTATATATGAATTTCAGAGGTCTGAAAAATAGTATCTATTGTGGGTAAGGTCTGAAATAGGGTATTGCAAATAACATAATTTGGTCTGAAATGACGATTTGATGGCTTCAGAAAACTGACCACCACGTTCCATCAAAAATTTTGGGCAGCCTCCCTCAGTAGACTTGTGCAGATTCGCAGGCGACTAAATCAGGACACAACAACTAGTGGTTCATTGATTTTTATCATAGAAGTCTGATTAATACAAGACATGATTGATCATCATAGTTATACTTACAACAAACAAAGCTGCCTAAATTGTGTGTGTAACCACGATCATGTTGATCAATCATGTCTTCATATCTATCTCCGAAGTCCAAATAAGCGATCTTTCATATATTCATTTGTATCTTCGAATCCCCCATCTACGCGTATGTTACGCTTCCAGTCGGCTGCGCTTGATAGCTCAGTTGGTAGAGTACTGCACCTGTATCGCAGAGGTCGTGGGTTCGAATCCCGTTCAAGCCTGAATTTTTTTCAGGCTTATATTTCACAGCTGCTTAAGTTGTGTGTATAACTTCGATGATTAATCATGTCTTCAAAACCAAACAGTACGTATTGTTACAATGTGCTTTGTTCGGTGTTCAGTATCAAAGAGATCTCCCGCATTTTATTTTGCTATTGTCTAAAAAAGCTCTCAAGCTGGTAAGAAAAAACTAGGCACGCTACCTTCTTAACAGATTGCTACATAGTTTCCTAGCATATAACTTGGTTTTCATCTATAGAGGGGTTTCCCCATTTAATCGTCACTAGGGAATTCGAAGCGCTTCTGAAATGTTTGTGCAAATGGACGCCATTCCTGGTTAGCTAACTAAAAGTCATTTAATAGAAAAGTGTACGAATTTCAGAGGTCTGAAAAATAGTATCTAGTGTGGGTCCGGTCTGAAATAGGGTATCACAAATAACATATTTTAGTCTGAAACAGTGATGCAACAGGTTTAGAAGGCAAGCCACACGCCCCACCAAATTTCAGGGCGATATCCCACAGGAACCTTGTGTGGTTTCACGCGCGACTAAACCAGGGTAACAACTGGTGGTTTACTGTATTTTTATCATGAAAGCCTGTATAGGCTTTTTTTTTTTTTACCACTTTAAAGCTAACGGCGAATTCAGAATCAGCATTTAGTAGTTGACAGTAACTGTTTGTTTATAATTTTGTCTCTTAGGGATGATAGCTAAAATATGATTATTTTACTAATTACTCTGGTGGCATGTATGGGTTGTCACCCGTTACGACCTGATCTTCTCCCTCCGCTGAATCACTACAAAAAGTTTAACGAGTAAAATCAAGGGAAGGCGATACTCTATAATTTCCTTTTGCCACAAAATTCGCCTCCGTGAGTTCATTATTCAAAATGCCGGCATTTGTCTATCCTCACTACATTTCCATTGATGTTGTTTATACAGTTGAACCACGTTAATTCGGTCACCAACGGGCCACAAAATTCTGGTCGTGTTAACGGGGTGGCCTTATTAAAGGGCTTCTTTAAATACGAAAATGACTGATTTCGCTTTTGTTCGGGCAAGAATAAAGTGGCCGTAACAACGAGGTGGCCGTATTTACGAAATAGCCGCAAGGCGGGGTTCCACTGTAGTACTCTAGGTTAAACAGCGGTAGGTGTGGAATTATTTCACAACGTGTTTCTGGTGAGGTTCTGCGGGTCAACACAGCTTGAGGTATTTAACGTGTTGCACCCAGATGTTGTGTTATCAAAGCCT
This sequence comes from Orbicella faveolata, assembly GCF_042242905.1. Taxonomy (NCBI): domain Eukaryota; kingdom Metazoa; phylum Cnidaria; class Anthozoa; order Scleractinia; family Merulinidae; genus Orbicella; species Orbicella faveolata. The sequence continues at coordinate 3,603,248 of NW_028301555.1, forward strand.
CGCGTAAGAGAATTCATTCTACGTCTAAACTGTTCACCGTCAAGATCTCTAATTTTTATAACTTAGAAGGTAAGAGTTGTCGGAAATTGCAAATTTGGTAGACTCTTTTTGGGGGAGCAATTTGACCAGTATCGCTATTGACAATACAACCCTGTTTTCTTTGTCCAATTTCTTCGCCTTGTCTTGTTTTTTTGTTTGTTTGTTTTATTTTTTTCCAACAGTATCTCGAAGAAAGATGGCTTTCATCTGCAAGAAAATGAAAGAACAATTCACAAACACAACAATTCATTCGTTTTATACATTTTTTTTATTATTATTCGTTTTTCCAGGCAACTAAATATGGGTTTCAAGTTCACCTGTGTTGTTTTGTTGCTGTGCGTGATATTTCAATCTTCCCAAGCCAAGCACCTCAAAAAAGAAAAAAGCACGAAAAAGGGTATGGATTTACTTTGAGTTCGCTAATTTTAAAATAGAAACAGAATTTTTTTTATCAATTGTCTTTGTTTTGGAGGGGGCTGCAGGCGCAAGTGGAAATCAGAAAACGTTCTTTCTGTTAATTTTAACAAGTACAGCGAACCCCTGTTTGCTTCGAGAAGAAGCCCGATTTACCATTAAGTGACTATGCTGCGGTTAGTGGGATTCTTTTCAAGGAAAATACCTTCTTTTCTTGAAAGACGTTACTACAGGTAAAACCACGCTGCATGAGATTAAACATTGTAGCGTCGTTTCTTTAAAATTCTCTCCTGGCTCCTCGGACGTGTACGGTTCTGTTTTCTGACTCCATTCCTCATTTTAGTGTTCCACAAAAAGCTATTGATACAGTCTGAGATAAATTTAAGGATCTTCTTTGGATTAATTAGAAGCTAAGGTGGCCTGCTACAGTTTTAACAGAGGAGAAGAGCCCAACTTTTAACTTTCTCACCTTTCTCGGCTAGTCAAACTTGCCAAGACGATTGATCTAAGGACAAAACCGTCTTGGAAAATTTGACCCAAAAAAAGAGTCAAAAGTTAAACTCTTTTAATATTTTATATTATAATATAAATGAGTTTTGAAGCTAAATGTTTCAAGCGAGATTTAAAGTTATGATTCAACTCATGGACTGGCGTTCGAATCTCTAAGAGAGTATACAACACAGAGGAGGTGATAGTACTAATGTGTTCATGTCAAACAGACCCCTGTTGCCGTCACAAGAAAGCTACCGGTCCATTGTTCTCGTTTTTCGTTTTGATTGGTTAGCTTCCTTCTAGGTGACTCGGGCCCGTGAATTGGGCCCTTATACTCCCTAAAAGCTGTAGTAAGTCACATAAGGGAAATCCTTGTTTACAATATTTGCCTCATTAGCATAAGCAATTCAGTTTCTGATGGAGCTACAAATAAATCAGTTCTGAATATTGAGAGGTCATAGTACGATTAACTCTGCCAATGAATATGAGCCTGATGTATTAAATACTTTTTGTGCAATACGGGTTTAAAAACTCAAAATTTTACAAAGAATGTATGAGTCAGCTCATTAGTGTGCTTTTGCCACCAAGAAATTTTGCAGTTTTTGAAAGAAAATATCTCCTTGAATATTCCACCCAAAGAGCTAAAAATTTCACCATGGGATAAGTTTCACTAGCTCTTTAGCTGTTAGGAGTCAATTTGTATCTGACATGTTTCCTTCTATCCGCAAAGCCGTATGCAAATGGCAAAAATGTAAACAATCACGTCAGCATGAACCCCCCTATAAAGTAGTATGGTCTTTGAACTAGACGTATTTGCGCCTTGTATTCCTTTTTACAGTGAACGATTTTCCCAAAGTGCATGACGAAATTGTATGGAAGGGCAGAAAGTACGAATGCGGCCCCATAGTTGACACCGACACCGGCACTGGCATATTCTGTGGCTGCCCGTTTCTGGCTTGCTCTGGAGGCCAAGACTGCACAGGGAATTCACTTCACTGTTACATTGTCAATAAAGATTATAATTTCCGTGACATGAAGGACGAGGATTGCGACTGCAAGTAAAAATGTACTAGCCTAAAAATGCAGTATCTATAACATGTAATACGTGTTAAGGTTAACGGTGTGAGGGAGAAAATGGCATCTTTGTAATTTCGTTTTGAAGATATGGCTGTTTATCAAATAAAGACAAATCATTGAATAATTGTGGTAGACTGACCTCATATGAGTCGCACGTAAATAACTTGAACTTGAATTTTATTTTGTTTTCTTTCATACAGTTGCAATTGCTTTTCCCCGCAACTAGTTCAGGAACTAATCGAGGCGACAGCAATGGTTTATATTAAAAAGGAGATAAAGAAAAATATAATGATAGAGCTGAAATGAGCTGCGCTCGATTTGGGGTTTAATTTGCTGTTGATTGTCCTGTTGGTTGTCTCGGAACACCCAGGGTTTTTCCCCGGGTTTTTCCGTTGTTGTTGTTGTTTTTTTCCTTCTCCCACCTGAAAAACCAACCGTTTCCAAAATCCAGATTTGAACTGAATAGAGGACCAACGTGAAAACCAGGGAGGGCCGATTTGGTTTCCTTTCTAAAAATTGCAATTTGTTTATCGATTATTTATCAATTAGACTCTTGATGTATTAAATTAATCAAAATGGTGCTGTTGTTCAAAGCAACTTTTTATGTGAATTTGGAAAAAGCAAACAGCCTCATCTACAAATGACAGAACCGGCTGGATATTTCACAATGCTTTGCATAAAGCTTTTTAAACTTTATCATATAAACTCTTTTTCTTACGTCGCTTGATTAAGAATATAACACAAACAGCGGTGATAAACATTGTGTTCCAACGCATTTAAACCAGTGCTGCAGAACATTTTTCTCAGTTCAGGTTCCAGACCTCCAATATTTTCGATCCAAATAGTTTTCAAAAAATTGTAACGGTCACTGTCGAAAATGTACGTTGAATAGCATACGAAACGTCAGGTAAAGGTAAAGTCTGCATGCGGGCCAAGTGGCCCATCAGGCCGGAGCTTATCCCGGTTTCTGTAGCATGAAGCGACTAGGAGTATTTCTACTCCCCCCTGGATGGGATGCTAGTCCATCGCAGGGTTACCCCCAGCATTAAGTTCGCCGGTACCCATTTATACACCTGGGTGGAGAGAGGCACTGTGAGAGTAAAGTGTCTTGCCCAAGAACACAACACAATGTCCCCGGCCAGGGCTCGAACCCGGACCGCTCGATCTGGAGACGAGCGCACTAACCATGAGGCCACCGCGCCTCCCTATACGAAACGTCAACTCCACTATTAAGATGCGTTCAAAGAGAAGGTTTATCACCACTGTTTTTGTTATATTTTTAAACTTTACATTCATATTTCCCGAGCTAAGATACCGGTTACCCATTGAAGATTAGATGGATCATGGAAACCAGGCGATAGAGTTCTTGAAGCCATCCAAGGGTTTGGGAATCATCCCGATTTTCCCCCTGGTATTCTTGTCGCTCCCCAAGCACCACTCGAAACAAGCTTAGACAGGTTCCACCACTTAAGGCCCCATCCACATTACTCTGGAGAAATTTGAAAACGTAGCTTTATTTCTACGGTTAGGTCTACCGTCCACACTTAATCCGTCACGAAAACGCAGCTTATCGAAAACAGTCTTCAAACCGGAGGGACTGATTTGAAAACGCTCGCTTTGCGTTTTAGTGTAAAGGGAAAATATTTTGAAAACGGAGCTTTTCATAAACGGTGGCATCACGATCATCACGTGATTTCCCTGACCGGGTTTTCGTGAACAACAAATCCAAAATGACGGATTATTGTTACGTTTCCAAATTTCTCTGGCGTTGTGTAGACGGAAGGATAACGAGTTTTCCGGCGGATAGTGTTATCTACCCTTTAATCTTTAATATCGATTTACTCCTTTCAGTAGCTGATAAAGGAGTAGCGGTCCATAAAATTTTGTGATACTAATGTCAATGAAATCGTAATAGCCAATTACAACAGACTTATTTGTCAACGGAGCAGATTTCACAGAAAAATGCAATTTTGGCACGAAGAGCAAGCGCGTGACTAAATCGTGGATCTGGCTCGGCCCCAGAAGTCTGTTGTGCCCTCGTAAAGTATCAAGGGCGAGAGTCGGCTGAGGGAGACAGGGTGAAACGCCTCGCTCGCTTCCGTCCCTCAAATAAACTCTCAGGAGAAGATTGGAGATGAGTCAGATCTTGGATAGCTTTTCATGTGACTAGCACAGAAACTGGTGTAAGTTTATTTCGGCAAGTTTAAAACAAAAAATAAGCAAATGTGAATTTCTTTCGACAATGGATATCCGTGATAGTGCAGTAGCTCCTGATGGTGTTATAATTATAAATAAACTTGGAACAGCGTCATTTTGTTTTTTTTGTCATGTTCTTTATTATGCACTACATCCGTAAATTCTACTGTTGAACACCACTATTTCGGACTGTTTAGGCCGGGTAACGAAGGATTTCTGTATGCTCCATCACTTGCAACACGCTGCGATGTACAGCTCTCCAATCCACTGGCCATACTGACCGCAGGATCCATGACACTGAATCTTACTGTCTCCGAACTTGGCCTGAGTGATGTAGGTGGAACTGGCTGCGTATATCTTCAGAGCTCGCATATGGCCCTGGGAACGAGTGAATCCGGCTGGACAAGCTCCACTAGCCAGAATACAGTAATGCCCAGGAGGCCATTGGCCTGTAAGAGAAAGACACTTGATTTGTTCGTTAAGGAAATGATGAACTCGTGTGCCTGATCAGATATTGAGAACGTGTGGTGACTCATCAAGTCGGTGCTTAGAGCTATTTTTTTAACATGTGTATGGCAGAAAGGCGGTCCGTATCAGATACGCAGGTAGAGGATCTCACCCAACAACAACAACAACAACAACAAACTTTATTTACTCGTACAATTACAATTTTGCAAAAATACCACTCAGTATAAATCTTCATATGCAATAGGGTATTTGCACCTTAGAAAGTTGGATTTTTTTATAGGGAATTCATTTATCGCGCAGGTAGCCAATCAGATTGTCCTTTCGTATTAGATTACCGCAAATGATCATGTATTTCATCCCCTCTTAATTTAATGGAAGAATCGGAGTCCCACCATTTACACAAGATGTGGATAGGATAACCGTATCGCGGGAAAAGTCGACCGCCTATAAAATTAACATTGTGCATGTCATTTTGTCTGATACAATTTCCTGGATCGATAGCTTTACTTCCAGTATTTTGTTAGAACTTATTTCCCAACTATTAACTGGACTCCAAAGAAAATGATTTTTGCTTTCAGAATATAGCTGCGGGCCCAAGAAACTACAAGGACGCTTTGTTGCTGCATTCAGACCTATATCAATCCAAAATGAAAACACGTTTTCCTGAATAGATTAGTTTTACAGTAAGGCAGCAGCAGGAACTTACCAATGGCTTGTTGCAGTTGCTGTTTAGTGGCAGCAAGGTCACTTTTGACGGCGTTCAACATGTTTTCCTTGTTCTGAAGGTAGGTTGCCAGGGCAGGTAAACACTGGGGTACCTATTCGAATGGGAAGGGGATCGTTTTTGATACTGGTAGAAAGTAGCTAGGCGTAGTCTTTTTTACACTTTATGGTCTTGAAAACAAGCTATGTCTAGAACTACTGTGAATGTTTTTCTAAGATACGTTTGCAACTGACTTCAAATATAGCATCGTGGCGAGACTGTGAATTGTTTTCTCGCCTTTTGAAACTGCCCCGCCTTGAAAAAAGTGCTACAACCAGATTATTTGAGTTCCCTTTAATTTAAAAATACTGAATTCATGACCAAACAAACTACAGGAGATAACCATCATGAAGTTTCAGGCAGAAAAATATATAGTGAGAATAATAGCTGAGAAAAGGGAGAATGAAAGGTTTTGACGAAGTTAGCAATTCAGACAAGCTCATTCAGAAAATTTTCAATAGTCCTTTAACACGAGATTAATCTTACTTACCGAGGCATGGGCTTCGCTTGGATTGTCCAAGAAGTAGACAAAGACAGCCAGGACGAGAAAGAACTTCATGTTCTCTCAGCTCAGAAGAAGGATTTTGTCTCAAACGAAGTTGGCGGATCGGAGACGAACACCAAATGGCGCAACCAAATAGCGTGAAAGCAGTATAATATCGATGACTGTGGGAAACTAAGGTGTGTGTTTACGAATAGTTAATTGAGAGTAAAAGGTTTTTGTGGACTCATATTTAGACAGCTTTCGAAAGTTTGTGATAGAACATGCAGTAAGTCATCGGTCAACATTCAAAAGGGTGTTAGTTTCTGGATCAAGACTTACTAGTGACTCCATTCGATTAAACAAGCATTGGATCAGAGGTATTAAGTTTTGAACAGCTGATTTCATAAAACATCTCTTCACTCTTCAAAAGTCATCGATTTTTTTTTTCGGACAGCTCGGCACAATTGAGTGTTTAATTTTTTTCGCTTAAATTTGATGAATGCAAAGAAGGGTCAGACAAAGTGAACCTTTTCGCTGGTTCTTTTTCAGTGGGGGTCAAGTTTAAGGTTCTGTTCTAACCCCTAGTCAGATTCAAGCAAAGTCGTGCCCCCGTAATAAAAGATGCAAAAGAAAAAAATTTCAAAAGTGCACTAACAATTGTTTTCCCTTTCAATAAACTGATATGACTTTTAAAAAATTAAGCAAATGAGTTTAAAGATTTTCAGAATGGACATCGTTTTAACTTGTTAGCTTAGTGGTGCGAATTAATAAGATTTAAGACAAATGGTCGACCATTTGTTTTTTTACTTAACATGTTTGCTTAGACATTAATTGCTTAGAAATATCTCTCGCATTTCGATTTACACACTGTATTTACTTTACAAAAAACTGCTGTCCGGTCTTTTTCACGTACATCAAAATAAAATAACGCTGAAATATTTTAACGCAAAGTGAGTCTTTTTAGATTATTAGGTTATTCCTTGCATTTTCAGGGTAGTTCCTCTAACTTGTTTTTTCCTTAATGGAGAACGAAAAGTCGACTTAACAAAAGCAGATGATTTGTAGCAGTATCTATGTTAAGCAAACAATTTGTTTAACATTTCTTAACATCGTGTTATTTTTCAATATTTTGACGGTGTATGTGTGTGCGGAGAGTTGATTGTGAGTAAAAGGTTTTTGTGGACTCATATTTAGACAGCTTTCGAAAGTTTGTGATAGAACATGCAGTAAGTCATCAGTCAAAATTCAAAGGGATGTTTGTTTAATTTCTGGATCAAAAGTGACTAGTGATCAGAAATATATCAAGTTTTGAACAGCTGGTTTCAGAGAGCGTCTCCTCACTTTTCAAGAGTCATCGATTTTTTTCGGACGGCTGGGCACAGTCATTGACAAACATTTGAACTCTCTTCAAAGCTAGGATTCTTATAAAGATCACACTTTTCGACTGATATTGCCGGCTCATAGTTCATCTGGGATGAAACTCTCGGAGAAGAGGGAGAGACTCCCCTAAGAAAAGGTCAGGGATGCTCGGCGGAAATTTGAGCTAAACCCCTAAAAGAGACCAATTTGGGTGTGGCTCAAGTTTTATCTGACGCCTAAACGATACCCCTAAAAACAGAATAAGCTTGATTACCAGCCGCTGTTCAGGAAAGGAGCCGGCGCGAGTAGACCGAACTCGATAGACCAGCAGAAATCAAGCCTAAAAACGGAAATAAGATGTTTAATTCTTTCGTTATTATTTCTTTGGGTGCACATTTAAGTATAGTTTGACAGCTGAGAATAGTGCCGTTTCGTCATCAACAACCTAAGTGAGACAAGAAATCTTGATTTGTACCCCTAAGCGAGACGGCGAGCATCCCCGACCTGATCATATAGGACTCCCCCAACCCCCACCCCAAGCCCCCGTTTCAGGCTGAAACTACAACAGAATAACCATGTTAAGATTGGCCTTGAGCCGTCTTTTGGAATCTTTCAAATCATTGGATAACACGTTAATGATCGAGTATGCCGCCCTAAACAATCACAACACCAAGACGATGTTAAAAAATCTTTATTCAAATGAATTGTTGGTCTAATTAGACCAAAACGTTACTAGTTACTACATCTGATTAAACACGCATTAGAACTGACGATACGATTCTCAAACGAGTATCACTTTTCGAAGCGTAAAGTTGTTAGTTAAAACGACTTTATTTTTGACACCTCTTTGAAGTCCTTCGAGGTTTTTTTTTTTTTTTTTTTTTTTTTAGATTTAATGAATGTAATGAAAGGTCAGACAGAGTGAAGCTTTACGCTAGTGAACCGGGCCTCGGTTCTTTTTCACTCGGGGTCAAGTTCAGGGTCTGCTCTAACCACTAGTTATTCAAGCAAAGTCGTGCCACCGCAGTAAAAGGTACAAAAAAAAAAATTCAAAAGTACGCTAACAATTTTTTTTTTCCCTTTTGAATAAAATATATCACTTTTGAGAAATTTAGCAGATGACTTAAAATATTTTCAGAATGAAGAGCATTTTCTCTTGTTAGCTTAGTGGCGTGAATTAATGAGATTTAAGAGCAAACCATTTGATTTTTCTGAATTTGTTTGCTTAGACAATAACCGCTTAGAAACATCCCTCATCATTTCAATTTACCTAACATTTTCTCTTTACAAAAACTGCTCTCTTTTTTTCACGTAAATCAAAATAAATTTACGTTAAAAATGAAATAAAACGATGCAGTGGTCATTTTGGATCAGGTTATTCCTTGCATTCTCAGTGTAGTTCCTCTAACTATTCGTCTGACATTTTCGTTAATGGAGAATAAAAAGTGGACTTTTTCAAAAAACAGATGATTTCTAGCTTTGTCTATATTAAGAAAACAATTTGTTTAACATTTTCTTAACATCATTTTATAATATTGTGATGGTGTTGGTCTTATTTATCATTTACTCAATAATTTTAAAGACCTGGAAGTATCTATAACGTGTAATGCTAACAGGCCGAGGGTGAATATAGCATCTGTCAGTATATAATTTCGTGTTGAAGATATGGTTGTTTATCAAATTGAACGACTCAGTGGTAGACTGACCTCATATGAGTTGCATTTATGAAACTTGGAACTTGGCGGCTTGAACTTTAATTTTATTTTGCTTTCTTTCATACAGTTACAATTGTTTCCCCCTGAAACTAATTTCAGAACTAATCGAGGCGGGGGCAAGAGTTTACATCAAAGAGGAAAGAAAGAAAAGAGATAATGACAGAGCTGAAATGAGCTGCGCTGAATTTGGGGTTTAGTTTGCTGTTGGTTGTCCACTGACTCCGAGAACTTTTCTCCGAGTTTTTTTTTCCGGTTTTCCTCCCTCTTGAAAAACCAATGTTTCCAGATTTTAATTCGACCTGGATAGAAGACCCGCGTGAAAACCAGCCAAGGCCAATTTGGCGTCTTTTTTTAAAAATTTGCAATTTGTTTAAACCTTGATGTATTAAATCAATCAAAAAGGTGTCGGCTGTTCAAAGCAACTGACTATGTATATTTAAAAATCCCAAACAGCCTCGATCATCTAGATCTAACGACAGATCGAGAACTGCATGGTTGAATATTTCTCATTGCTTTGCATAAACCTTTATAAACTTTACTTTCATGAGTACTTTCCAAGTTAAGATACCGGTCACCCATTGACTTGGAAGATTAGATGGAAACCAGGCGATAGAGTTTAAAGTCGTTCAAATGATTTTAATCATCCAGATCGCCGCAATTTTCGTTCTGGTAGTCTTGCATTTTCGTCCCCATAGCCCTTTTCGCTTCTCGTAGCCGGCGGGGCCTTGATACGAAAAACGAAGGGCGTTCGTTCTCATGCCAAGGCCCCTCCGGCTAAGAGAAGCGAAAAGGACCATGGGAACGAGAATGGTAGTCTTGTCGCTCCTCAAGCACCGCTCGAAACAAGCTTAAACAGGTTTCCCTGACAGAAAAACAACGGGCCCCGGTGGTTGACCTGCACCACTTTAAATTAAAGCTCTATTTTCATCGTTCTTGTTAATCTTCCTCTCCTATGTCCTCAGGGCAACATGGGGAGCATTGTTTGTGTTCTTTAGTTATTGTTTCGCTTGTCTAATTATAAAAACTCTTGAAAAAGGTGCAGGTAGCTTCCTCCCCCCTCCCCCTCCCAAAAAAAAGCGTAGATAACGTTAACGCACCTGTTAAGGTGGCCGAACACAGTTTTCGCGCGCGCTTTTGCTGACGCAATTCAGCGCGCGCACGAGGATTGCAAGAAACAAACATGCCGTCAATAGAGCGATTATTTTATTTACTCAACACTCGCAGTATCTGTGCTATTTTTCTCTATATTTGAACGTAGTGTATTGGTGGCTTTAGTCTTTTACTACAAAGATACATCAGCTTTTTCTTTGTTACCGAAAGAACCCAGTTAAATGCAGCGCATGCGCAGTTGCTCGAAAAATTGAGACCGATTGCTTTAGCAGAAACTTGCCAATTTCTAACGATCCAGTAGTTAGAATTTCAAGAAATTTGGCAAAAAAAAATAGTTCAGAAACCACGTGAATGATCTATCAGAAAAAATCTGAATTTTGACATAGGGAATTTTAAATAATTCAGAACATGCAGTGAAAACGATTTACGGCGAATTACGAAAATCGTCTATGTCAAAATTTTATTAGAACAGTGTTGACAGAAGGGATTTAAAGTCAATTCGTAGTGGGCAAATGATGAAAAAAATCTGACTGGATTTTTTTTAAATACACAAAAACCATTTTTAAGCCTTGTTTTTAACCAGCCCCGTTGCCATGGCAACAGCACACACCTTAGCCAAAATGCGAGAATAAACCCTTCTGAGGTTAACCTTGACTCTTGCAAAAAACGGACGCCAAAGCATAAATAGTTTAAAAGTAATGGTGAATTAGGCATGGGCACTTGAAAACTGCGTTTGGCCACCATAAAAGTCACTATTAAGTAGATATCGTATTTGTTTTGTCAACAGTTATTCACTGGAAAGCGATTGGTCCAGTAGATAACATTATTGGTCCTTTGGACAACTAGGCCCTGAATTACAACCTCTTTGTAAAAAGAAATAAACATGGTAGCTCTTCGTCTTTTGTCAAAAATCTTTAAAAATTCTCACGCTTTTTTCAAGTTTTTGAATGGCGTATTAAGCAATTGGGAATCCTTATGTGATATAAGGCTAGATTGCAACCATCATTTTAATACTAGCGGGACTTCAAACGCGATGTTTGACGAGTTAGCTGAAAGGCCTCTGATGAGTCCTTTGGCAGGGACGAAACATACGTGTGTAAGGCTAGCCATTGTAAAATTCTCACACTTTTTTTCAATATTATTTTGCAATGCCCTTTATTAGAATATTACATCTACCATACACATTCGTTTGATTGGTTAGCATATCGAATACCCTATATCCCTAAACCCGACTGTTTAACACCATTGTGTAGGACTGCTTAGGCCGGATAATGAAGGATTTCTGTGTGCTCCATCACTTGCAACACGCTGCGAGGAACAAATCACCGACCCAATTATCATGCTGACCGCAGCGTCCATGGCACTGGATCCTACTACTTCCGAACGTGGCCGGGGCGATATAGGTTGCACTGGCGGCATATTGTTTCAAAGCTCGCAAATGGCCCTGGGAACGAATGAATCCGGCTGGACAACCTCCATTGGCCAGAATACAGTAATGACCAGGAGGCCATTGGCCTGTAAGAAAAACACATTCGGTGTGTTCGTTAATAAAATGTTAAACTCATGCGCTTGATAAGGTATTAGAGGACGTTTGGCAATAACACGTTAGGTCCTGTTTCTGCAACATGAACAGGAGAGTAAGGCTGTCCATCGAAGGCAAGTAGAGGTTATAACCCAGTAACCTTCATCTGCAACAGCGTATTTACACCTTGAAATATTTTTTTGGAATCATTTTGCAGCGTTAGCATTTAACCTTCTCGATTAGGCAGCCAATAAAATCGTCATTCCTCTGTTAAATCTATCGAATGAAACTAGCACAAATTATGTGTCCGCTCTTTTTTTTTTTTTACGGAAACTGTAGACGCAGCTAAGATCAAAGCATTGCCGTTAAAGTCAACCTAAAAATAGCATTGTGTATTTTGAGATTTATGCAGTAGAGATGGGCGCTCCTTGGTTATCAGCTCCAGGGTATTTAAACTTCCAGTATTTTGTCAGAATTTATTTTCATTTATTTGCTGACCTCTATTTAGATAAATAAAAAAAACAAATTATTTGGAGAGGAAACCACATCAGCTTTTGCCGGTTTTTATTCGGGTCCTCTATCCTGGTCGACTTGAGTTTTGAGATTAGTTTTTGCTAAGGGAAGGAAAACTGGAGAACCTGTAGAAAAATCCTCGGCGGAAGACGAGAACCAACAAGAAGCTCAATCCACGTGCACACATGGCACCAGGTTGAAATCGAAACCGGGTCACATTTGTGGCGAGGGCTCTCACCACTATGCCATCCCTGCTCCCCCAATATCTAATTTATGACAAAAACTTCGCCGTACTCAAGTGGAAAAATTGTTGTGGGAATGCTTATTTGTTGTTCAGCTTCGTGGCCATGACGGTCCAATGCAGATTGAGCTCTGACAATTGGTTTGTTGCGTGCCTTTGGCTCACAAAAGACCTCAAGCTGTTTGCCCACATTTACATTTGAAAGAGCAGTGGAGGTGCTGATTAGCAATGTTTATATCGAACCCTTATGAAAGCTTTGCAGACTTACCAATAGCTCTTTGCAGTTGCTTTTTAGTGGCAGCAAGGTCACTTTTGACGGCTTTCAACATGTTTTCCTGGTTCTTAAGGTAGGCTGCCAGGGCAGGTAAACACTGGGGTAGCTGTTCGAAAGGGAAAGAAAGCGCTTTTGGCACCGTTAGAAAGTAAATACACTAAATGGTAGATAAACGTCCTTGGTAAGGTAGGTTAAGTCTGCTTACGAGCCAAGTGGCCCATCTGGCTGGAGCTTATCCAGGTTTCTGTAGCAAGCAACGACTAGGAGTATTTCTACTCTCCCTGGATGGGATGCCAATCCATCGCAGGGTTACGCCCTGCATTAGGTTCGCCGGTGCCCATTTATACCCCTGGGTGGAGAGAGGCACACACAACACAGTGTCTCCGGCCAGGGCTCGAACCCGGACAGCTCGATTCGGAGACCAGCGCACTAACCATGAGGCCACCGTGCCTCCCACAAAAAGTCCTTGAGACGCTGATTTAATGTAACGAATCACTTTTTTTTTTAACAACTTCGGTTTGAAAAGCACTGCTATCCTTTTAAAAACGCGTTGCTGTTTCCCCCTCACCACACAGTACAACGTTTAGGGAAACTCGGGAGAAATTGCAGGTTTTCAACTTTGCATGTGGAGTGTGGGGAGGGGGAGAAGGGGGCGGGGAGAACCTAGGCTGGTGAAAACTGATATATTCGCGTCTGGCGTATATGCAACAGCGCTAAAAGCGCAAATTTGTCCCCAAAGCCTTTTTCCACGATTGTAGGCTTATTCTATACCACATTTTATGGTTTCTTAGAACGAGCTATGTCCAGAACTACTCGCAATTTGTTTTTCTAAGATGCGTTTGGGACTGACCTCAAATTTAGCATCGTGGTGAGAATGTGAATTATTTTGTCGCCCTTGAAACTGCCTCGCCTTGAGGAAATTTTGCCTCAGCCCAATAATTTGGGTTATCTTTAATTTAAAAATACTGAATTCATGATCGCTACGAACTACCCGAGATCACTAGCAAGAGCTTTTAGGCAGAAACATTTATAGCAAGCACGGCTGAGAAAAGAGAGGTTCGAAAGGTTTTGACGAAGTTAGCAATTCACAAAAGCTCACCCACAAAACATTTCAAAGGCGGTCCTATATCAAAACAAATATCTTACTCACCGATGCATGGGCGTCGCTTGGATTGTCCAAGAAGTAGAGAAAGACAGCCAGGACGAAAAGGAACTTCATGTTCTCTCAAAAGAGGGATTTTGACTCAAACGAACTTGGTGGATCGAAGAGGAACACCAAGTGGCGCAACCAAATAGCGTGAGAGCAGTATATCGATAACTGTGCGAAACTAACGTGTGTGTGCGAATAGCTGAATTAATGAGCGTAAAAGGAGTCTGTGGACTCATATTTAGACAGCTTTGGAAAGTTTCTGATAGAACATGCAGTAAGTCATTAGTCAACATTCAAGAGGGTGTTTGTTTCTGGATCAAGACTGACTAGTAACCCCAGCCGAATAAACAAACATTGGAACAGATATCAAGTTTGAACAGCTGATTTCAGAGAACGTCGATTCACTTTTCAAGAGTCATCGATTTTTTTAGGGCGCCTAGGTACATAACATAACATAATGTTTTATTCAAGATACAATAATAAAAGCAAAATAAAATACATCTTGAAGAGGAAGAAACAGAGGCTAGCCCTTAGTCATCCATGTCCAATACACCCAAACTGAGTCGATTCGTCTGAGGTACTTGACGATTCGACTCGATTCGCACGAAGTCGATCCGCTCCACCGGAAGTCAAGCCCAGTGAAATAATGATACATGAACCTTCCTCGTTGTTAAAGCTTGACAACAAACTTCAGTCGATTCGCCTGAGGTACTTGACGATTCGACTCGATTCGCACGAAGTCGATCCGCACCACTGGAAGTCAAGCCCAGTGAAATAATGATACATGAAACTTCCTCGTTCTTAAAACTTGACAACAAACTTCAGTCGATTCGCCTGAGGTACTTGACGACTCGACTCGATTCGCACGGAGTCGATACGCACCACGTGACACGATGACCCACGAGAAAATGATCACAGACCTTCCTCGTTCTTAAAACGTGACAGCAAACTGAGAGTCGATTCGTCTGAGGTACTTCACGATTCGAGACGATTCGTCGCGAATCGTCTGAACGGAAGTCGAATCGCGGTAGGCAATAACTGGGATGTCAAATTGTTAACGATTCGACTCGATTCGCACGATTCGTCGCGAATCGTCTTCTGCAAAGTCAAATCGTCTGAACGGAAGTCAACTCGCGAAAGACAATAACATTATGGAGAGGACGTATTACTAAAATATAAACCTAATCATATTGCAAGTATCCAATATCGTACCGCAGAAATGATATACATTGAATAGCTTTTCGCACGAAGGTTATTTTTACATAGAAGGGTCATAGATGCTAAGTATATAAATAGCTTATTTAACGAAGGTGTCCGCTTAATACAGGTTTAACCGTACTCTATTGCCGAAAAGGAAGATATTGAAACTCACCAAATTGATGAGCTGTTAAACGTTCGAATGATTCAAGCCGTGATTAAAAGTTTTAGACGATCAACAGACAAGAAAATTGATTGAAGAGAATTCGAACGACCAGTTTCACTATTATTAATACGGTATTGTGAATAAATACACGTAAACACGGACATGGCGAAATTATATGAAAAAATAGTTGAGAAATAGAGGAAAAGACATAACACAAGGCTGGGAGTCCTGGAAAGGAAAGAAAAAGAAAAGAAAAAAAGAAGTTATTACAACACGGGGTATTCGAGTTTGGTCACCCAGCCAAGTACGAACCCCACCGAACAGGGCTTAACTTTTTAAATTTGTTGAGCTGACGAACCTTTATAAGTTACGAGGACGGGAAGGCCAGAACGAGAACGGCAGTGGACGTGGGCAACTTTCGCGGGTCCCGTCGTGTCGCCAAATACAAAAATGTTTGACACGTGTATTTTCTTAAAGAACGGTGACGTCAATAACTTGAGCTTCGTAAAAGCTATTCACAAAAGCAATGACATTCTTTATAATGAAAGGCTCCTGTGAGCCAGCTCATGGGTGAATTGGATGAAAGTAGAAAAGTTATTTGAAGAAAAAAAGACAGGAATTGATCATTGTGGAGTTCTTCTTGGTATAGCAGTGAAAAACAGGATTTTAAAGAAACATCCTTTGATCCATTGGTTCTGATGTCCAGTGGTTGCTCATTGACACCCTTTGGGTAAAGGTCAAGTCTGCATACAGGCCAAGTGGCCCACCAGGCCAGAGCGTATCCTGGTTCTGTAGCATGAAGCGACTAGGAGTATTTCTACTCCCCCCTAGATGGGATGCTAGTCCATTGCAGGGTTACCACCAGCACTAAGTTCACCGGTACCCATCTGTACACGGGGGTAGAGAGAGGCACTGTAGGAATAAAGTGTCTTGCCCAAGAACACAACGCAATGTCCACGGCCATGGCTCGAACCTGGACCGCTTGATCTGGAAACAAGCGCACTAACCATGAGACCACCACGCCTCCCACCCTTTACACTGTAGGTGGCTGAATTTGCTCTGTGTTAAAATTATTTCATAAATTATCAATAATTATGTATTACATAATTGAAAATAGATTTCAAAAGAGTGCAACAACAACAATCAAGATTAACATTGCTTTTATTAGGAGCATTTTCTTCTTATTAAGTCCGCTAAAATACTGACTACCATAATGTAGCACATAAAAGCTAACATCCTAGCTAGCAGTCTCCTATACACACAGATTATACAATTTGTACTGAGTTATAAAAAACAAGAACAGCATGATAACCACCATTTTAATTTAATTGTAGTCCTAATATAAAGACTGATTGTGATACTCTACATGTATGTGTTCATGTATATGAACATGATATAGAACTGCTAATTTTAAGCTTTATTATATAATTTCTGTATTCCACTGTAAAGCTATAGGTTCATTCCTTGAGTTGAAGTTTGACACACGTAGCGAGTTCAGATGGATTTCACTTGTTGACATTCTTGACTTTAAGAAACATACATTGACAAAGTTCTAAAGTATTTCCAACTCTGTACATACATGCAGCTTGGAGAGCCATTTTATATGCTTGTAACCAATGTCTTTTGCAAAGAATGAGTTTCAACAGTTCAAGTGTCAGCTGACTTAAGGGAGACAATTCGCGTCGATTCGATCGAATCGAGTCGAATCGACAACATTTTCAACCCACCCTGCATAGCCCAGATGCGCTATATTTTTTAGGACTCGCGCAAATCGACTGCCGGTAACACGAATCGACAACAAGGGAGACGATTCGTGTCGATTCGATCGAATTGAGTCGAATCGACAACATTTTCAACCCACCCTTAAAGCCCAGATACGCAATATTTTTTAAGTCTCGCGCAAATCGACTTCCGGTATGACGAATCGACATTAAGGGAGACGAGTCGTGTCGAGTCCATCAAAGAGGGTTCTCGAATCGACTTCCGTTGGTCGAATCGTCAATTCCAGAGACGAATCGACTCTAGTTGGGTGTATTGGACAACCCTCCCCTTAGTGGCGGGATTAATGAGATTTAAGAGCACACCATTTGATTTTTCTTAATTTGTTTGCTTAGACATTAATCGCTTAGGAACTGACATCCCTAGTCATTTCAATTTACCTAATATTTTCACGTAACAAAAACGCTCTCTTTTCTCACGTAAATCAAAACAAATTTACGCTAAAATAAAATAAAATAAAATAAAATAAAATAAAGCAAAGTTGGTCATTTTAGATCAGGTTATTCCCTTCGTTTTCAGTGTAGTTCCTCTAGCTAATCCTCTGACATTTTCATTAATGGAGAATAAAAGTTCGACTTTTATATAAACAGATGATTTCTAGCTTTGTCTACATCAAGTAAACAATTTGTCTTAACATCATTTTATAATATTGTGATGGTGTTGGACTTATTTATCATTTATTCAATAATTTTAAAGACCCGGAAAGGAGGAACAAAGCGCACCATTTGAAACCTTTATCTTCTCTGTTGAAGTTTCAGTCTAGCTAATTAACCAAAGTCGAAACGAAAGACTTTCATTCATAATACTAGGTTGAAGGCAATCATTTACATGTGCCTAGTCGTCCAAAAATTTTGACGACTTTTCGAAAGTTAAGAGTCGATTTCTGAACTCAAGCTTTTGAAAAATTGATGCTTCAGGCAGTGCTCATTTTATGGCCTACAAGGGGAGGCTCTGCCGGAAAGAGGTACCTTTTTCAGTCTCAAAACCACTCGCGCGTGCAATCCCGCAGCAAAGCAGGCGTAGGCTGACTAGCTGAGCACAAACACACATCTTTGTTTCTTACGGCCTCTTTTTGCTCACGGGGAGGGGGGAGGGGCTAGCCACCCGATCTGCTCCCTCTAAATCCAACCCAGGATCCACTAATTAAATGCTGGCCTCTTAAGCTGATTTACTTTAGGCTTGTCATCAGTATTGGATCCAGACCTTCAGCTAAGGGGTGGGGTGGGGGTTGTTTTGCTTGCCCTGCTGGCTTTTCTTCCTTCTGTTATTTTTTTCTTTTTTACCCAAAATAGGGGGGGAGGGCCTAGATCCACCACTGCTCATGAAATCTTTTCTTACCAAGATTGCATGACAAGCACAAAGAGCATCTGGTTAAGAGGCCAGCTTAACAATACTACCATACCTGAGTTTGCAATTAGCCGATCAGAAGCCATGACTACAGCCCTGATATCCTGCGACATCAAGTCACTGACCTGATATGGCTATGATATCATGATCACTTGGCTGAATTTGGGTACGGTAAATACCTAATCATACCTTTTTGGTATGCTTCAGTGGAACATCAGGCTTGTTTGGTTGAGGCATGGGTATTTTCCTTGACTACATCTTACCAAAATACAAATTATGGCACAACCAAACATACCAAAAAGGTTCGATTAGGTATAAGTACTGCTTAAAAATTATAACAAAATAATAATTCAAATATTCCACGTTCCTAAACTTTATTTCCTAAATTCAGCAAATGGCAGTCTCATCATGGTACTTGTGTGACAGTGAATGCATGATTGATATCTTTGACCATCAATTTCATTTTAAACTGCATTTATCTAGCAGATAAATAATTGGCAATCAGTCAAGGGTGTCAGTTTACATCACAGCAGTTCCTGTAATAGTTACAGGAACTTTTGCATAATTAATTATAATTATTATCATATTATTAGCACAGAAAGAAAGAACAATTAAAGTTACTGCAAAGTAGAGTGAGAATTGATTTAAATGAATGACCTGGTTAGTATCTTAACTTGAGGATTTTTCAAAAGAATTTAACATCAATAGTACAAGATTAATTTCTTGAAACGAAGCTGATGAGCAGACAAAATGACCTGGATTGAAACCAGGCAAAAATGTTTGCACCTAAAAGAACGAAATTCTAGAGCTTATTTGGGTCAGAAACACAAAAATTCATTTCCAAGAAGTTTTGGTGCAATTTGTCCCTGTTCTGTTGGATTCTCAAACAAGGTCAGCTTTGATTAGCACCTCAGTGAGATAAGCATTCAAACTCTCCACACACCATCCAGACACTATGAAACAAACACGTAATGAGAACAAAGTAATCATCAACATTGGGTCATTGTTTTGATTAACCACCAAATTCTCAGAACGTGGATACAAAAGAAATGAATGGACTCACTGGTGAGAATTTGAGACTTCAACAGGCATTATATTTTTGGTAGAAAAAACAGCTGAAGTGGACAGCCATTCAAAAGAACAACTGCAACTGTAATATTGTCACGGCTTCCTGCAAGGATGGCACCTTCCACTAGTCTTTCACTTAGGGCCTTTGCTAGCGCACAAGCCTTTTCATTTCTTTGGAGCGTTGACCCTCGCGAACTTAATGAGGGGGCAGGGGGTTGTAGTAAAACTGGCGATTTCATGATGGGTTTATCTTCATCCATTTCTGTGGGACTCTCACTAGAATTATCTTCCTCATTGTCACTATATGTATCCTTGTTTACAATGTCCCCTTGTGACATTTGTTCAGTGGAGCTCACCGCTTCAGCAGACTTGTTCCCTTCCGGAGAAGCCACGCCCTTGCTCCGTCTGGGAATTTCATCCCATTTTGGGACAGGCAGCCCTACATCCAGAGCTGAAGCCCTGTCTTGCATTCGCCTCACAATAGCTCTCACGTCGATATCGGGTATAATGTCTTCCAGGAGAAGAATGACTTCTTCTTCGCTGAAAACTTCCCATACGCCATTCGACGCGAGGATGAGGAATTGATCAGCGTCCTCGAGGGTGAGACAATTAACAAAGGGTGTTCTTATCACGCTAGTCTTCAGATTCGGGTCGCCGTGATTCCCTAGACCCCGGGTGCTCTTCACCACGCCATTAACCAGGGCAGTTTTGTCGCTTTTAGAAACGTCCCCTTTAGCCTTTCGTATTCGATGCCGCTCTTTCTTATCCCAGGGGCTGTGATTGTCCGACAAACGTTCGATCGAACCGTCACCGCGGCATAACACCGCTCGAATATTTCCCGCGTTCGCCACGTACAAATTATTTCCTCGTAACAGACAAGTCAGAGCAGAACACCCGCTCCAACGGTTTCTCGATTGTTCCTCCACGCCGTAGAGCAGTATTCTGTCCATCTCTTCGAACGCTTGGTTAAAAGCCACTACAATTTCCTCATTGACATCTTCATGTTTCATACTTGTTTGGTAGATACTTTCGACCTTGTTCTCGAGAAGTTCGCTCAGGTAGCGCGCGCATTTCTCTGCTGCCATACTTCCAGAATATCCGTCATAAATAGCAAAGAATCCACTCTGTGGATCATTACAGAAGAAATCCTTAAACGCGTATCTATCTTCCATCGATGTCTTCCATCTTGAATTCGCATGTTGACAAACGCCGAACGCAAGCGCACAGGTGAGAGTTGTTCCCCGTCCTTGTATATTCCGCTGATCGAGGAAAAATTCGTCCACATTTCGAAGAGTGGTGTTTGTGCCTTCAATATCAGCCTTGATTGCCTCGTAGGCGAGGTTCAGTTTTTGAAGTTTCTTCATCGAAACTGGATTTTCGGAGCTCGCCGTTTCGTTGAGTCGTCTCAAAATCGCCCGACGTCGCCTGATTAATTGTTTCACGCTAGAAGGCTTCCTGTCCATGGTAAATCGGAACATTTCCAACGCGTTGTGGAATTCTTGGTGTTCTTTCAAGTGTCGAACCTTAATTTCTTCTTCGCATTTCATGCAGACAATCGAGATTTCGGGTTTTACAGGCGGCGTTATTTGATTAATCGGAGGCAAGTGGTCAAAACCCAAATTACCTCTTTCGTGTGTCTCTGAGTTGTCGCTGTCGTTCATTTCCATACCGATTTCCAAATGTTGATCTGAGTTGTTTGCGTCGTTTGCACTCAGTTCCTTCGCTAACAGTACGAATCCTTCGCTTTGCCAGTCCATTGTAAACAAAAATCTTAGACAAAAGGTAAACTACGTTTGGTTGGAATACTGCATTAGAAATGCAACAATCATTTCCTTTTGCTCACAATGTACATATCGTTACTATGGTGACCATCAGTTTCAAATTAGCGGTTTGTAACGCCATCAAGTGACAGCTAATGTGAAGCCATCGCGCGCGAAACAAGATTATTTTCTTTCCTTCTGCTGTAAGCTTCCCCAAATCAGAAACGTAGAAATCAAGAGGCCTTTTGTCATTTTTGGAAAATCTGGTCTGAAACACTGCGACCTTAGCTTCAGACAGTCTCGTTGGGTCACTTTTGCTTGTCACGCAATATTTCTGTTGACAGGTTTTTTCCAAAGGCGCTGGGTTTGGTGAAGCCACTGGCAAAAGAAAAGTTATGAAATTGGATTAAATGCATCAAGCAAAGCTCATTATGTAACCATTGGGGTGTATATGTGTATGGTATGAGCAGGCAAGAACTGAGGTAAGGAAAAATTGTCATTTAAATATTTTGGAGTAAATATTGTCAATATTCAACTATTTGAGAACCTGGTAACAGAACACCAGGAAAACTCTCAAGCCCCAAGTCAGACCAAGCTAAAACGGGGAAAGTGGAGGGGGAGGGGGTAGCAGAGGTGAAAAGAGAGAGTTTAGAGGTAGAGGATGAGCCTGAAAGTTTTCAGGTTAGCTTGTTTACAGTTAGTTCTTAATAATGACAAATACAAAACCCCATTTGACCCCCTTCCTCCCTTCCCCACGTCTCACCCCCCCCCCCCCCATCCCTGTTTTAGACCTGCCACTCAGGTCATGGTCTTTCACCAATGTTGGGATTTGCAGAATGATGCGGTATCTCTTTGTGATAAGTACTTCAGTGCAAGTGTTAAATATACAAAGAATTTTAAAAAAGGTCAGTATTTAACATCATAAATTTGGCAGGTACTGATTAGACAGAGGAGGGGAATGATGCAATATCTCTTTGTGATAAGTACTTCAGTACAAGTGTTAAATACGCAAAGAATGTTAAAAAAGGTCAGTATGTAACATCATAAATTTGGCAGGTAGTGATTAGACAGAGGAGGGGATTTCTGTGCACAAGACCATAGTTAACAGAGGGGAATGGTTATGAAACTTGACAGAGTTCTTTGTTGTATGTTTTTGTTCTCTTTTTTGGCCTCAACCGTGCACAAAACACAATAGTTTCTTTGGACCAGACCTGCACAGTTAATAAAGGGGAATGACGGTTATTAAACCTGACAAAGTTCTAGTTGTATGTTTTTGTTCTCTTTTATGGCCTTGACCATGCACAAAACACAATAGTTGTTTACTACTGACCAAAGAACTAGCCAATACAAACATTGTGGTTATGTAACTCATGCATAGTGTATGAGCGTAAAACAAAAGATTGTGCATGGTCGTGGACCTTCCAACATAAATCTTGGCATTTTTGTTTGTTCCTTTGATGTTTGCCGGGCTTCATAACCAGTCCCCTCGATTAACTATGACCAGACTGACCACATCACGAATTAAACTACACCAGAAAACAAAAACAAAACATTTTTTTGTGTTCATTCACTTCAAGTTTAACCACATTTTATAAAAAATAAGCCTAAAGAAATGTTTTATTGTGATCATGAAAATTTTTGATTTTAAAATAGATTTAATTTATTAATATAAAATAATTGCTAATTCCAGTGAATTCACCACTTAATTATCATTGAACATCTGTTTTCTTTTTTAAATACTACACTTCATTCTGATATGGCATCTACTTGTTAATAATATTCAATCAATCACGCAATCAAATTTTTATTTTGCCCCAATGGGATTTTATTGTATAGTGACCAGTCAGATGGCTGATCAAATCTCAGGGATATTTACCTATGCCTATGGTCTCACTTTGATTAGAACCTCACAGAGGCCCAATTATGACCATGACCCCCAAAAGTAAAACCATAAAGGCACATAGTTTTTCATCAACACAAACGCAAATACAGATTTTTTATAAAAAAAATTACTACCAGTATATAAAAGCACTGACGAGGTTTTGGGTATCAAGCTAACAAGGGAACATGAAAATTTGTTTTAAGAGAAAAACAGATATTTCTAAGATAAATAATAAAATTGCCTAAAAACTTCAAGAAAAAATGAAATTTACCAATGAATAAAAAAGTGAGAAAATGTAAACCATTTAAGAGGGCCTAAGAAACATTGTATCCCTCGCCCCTGGGTGGCTCTTGTTCTTGTCAAATGCTCTGGGTTTTCCCAGAGCATATTCTTCAATTAAGCTGTTTATGTTTTCCTTGTTCACTAGCCAGACACAGTTTTGTCTATAGCAAATTATTCAATTTTTATTTACAATAGTAAGATAATTAAAAAATATATGTAACTCCAGTCATACTTCTTGTCATACTGTGGGTGTGACAAGAAGTAGAAACAAATCTTTGCCCTAAGCACCAAATAATGTAATGGTATACTCGGACATCCATAGCCTAAACTATATGATACTGTGGGCAATTTTGACACCAGGAGTCAGGTAAAAGAAAATTAACCACACAGAACAGACTTTGTTGGAAGAATGTTGTTGAAGCCCCTTGTTCCACATGCAACATAAGTTCCTATGCTGCAGTGTTACTTGCGTTACAAGAAGATGTGATGACAATAATAATAGTCACGCAACACTTGACATGGTCACTTCTTTGAAAAGACTTATTTTCAGATGTGGGGGGGGGGGGGGAAGTGGTGACATCACAGCTGGTATTTTGCATTTCAAATGGATTCTAGTAAAATATAACTGATGGGAAAGTTCTGTGCAAAAAAAGTTTAAACTCTTAAACCACAAATGAACATTACAATCATATTGTATCAACATAAACTAAAAACCACCACTGCAATAGTCCACTGATATGAATGAATTACTGAAATTTATAATCATTCTTTTTATATCTGGGAGGGGAGCTTGTTATAAGCGTTTCACTGTTTACATCTAAGATTTTGGGGCTGGTTTTGGGAAGGTTTTGTTCTGAGGATGTTTCTCTCTTGTTAATTTATGGTAAGAGCTGAGCATTTTTACCATTATGGATGTTTTGGGTCCATCTTTTTCATGTCACGAAATTTCTTGATAAAAATAATCACATTACAAAGCAAGACAAGGATAGCACCACCAATACTCATGTTGTTTGGAACAACATCCAGAGCTACCAGCTGGAGAATAAATGAAAAGGCAATTCCTATCGTGCTTACCAACGCAACAACTGATGCCTTTTCCATGGCTAAAGCCTTCGATCTAACCACTAACGCAAAGTAACCCAGAACTCCGATTGCAAGCATGTAAATTGAGTCATAAGTTCCACAGTCTGGGTATTTAAAACCAGAGATTAATGAACCTACAAAGCTGATGATTGATCCAAGGACAGCAAAGTAAAACACCACTACTCTTGGGCCAACTTCCTGGGACATCTTGCGTGTTAGGACAGTTGATGCTGCTGAACCAATTGCAGCTCCAACTGCAAGGAGGGTAGGCACCCACACCTGTTTAGATCCAGAGTTTTTTCCAAGAGAGCCAAACAAGAACGTTGGCCTTCCAATTAACACCACCCCTCCTATACTTAGTATCATTGCTAGCACATCAAACTTGCTCACTGACTCTTTGAGAAAGATACGTCCAAGTATGGCTGTAAACACCGGAGAAGTGTAAAATATCACCCTAGCGTCGGCTAAAGGCATGTGTTTTACAGCATAATTCATTAAATTCATCGCCGTCGTGCCGGAGATGCCACGAAGCAATAAAAATCTGCTCTGCTTCCACGGATAAATAAATTTATCTTTGAAGAATATCATTGCTGGCAGTGAGAAAACCATTTGAAATGTTAGTCGCATGAATGTCACCTCAATGCTTGGAACGCTCTCAGCCAGTTTAACCATCAGTGAGCCCACAGACAAGATCAGCGCCGCAATGATTCCCAAAATGATGCCTATGAAAGCCAACTTCTTTTTCCTCGGTGCTTTAATCTTTATGTTTACCACTTCCGCGTTTCCATTTCTCGCAATACGATTGTCGCGAAGCTCTATAGCAAGATCATTTCTCGCACTTGTACTGTCTGAATCAAACTGGTTTGCCTCTATCGTTAGTTCAGTTGTAACGTTCTCTGTAGAGCCATCTTCCTGAACTTCAAGGAAATCTTCTCTCACAAGGAAGCTTTCGTCGTTTTCCAACAGGCGTTCGCTCTGGACCCTCCTCCGAAGTCTGGCGATGAATGGAGAGAAAATTTTCGCCGCCATGTGTTTGAGATATTTTGACTTCTCTAGAAAATGAGAAAAGTTTCTGTTAATTTATCACATGATTCAAGCTACAGATAATTGAAAGTATTGGTAATGCTTCGCAATTATTGCATGAAAGCTTATGTAACTCTGACTGTGCATTTTTTGTCATCCGGGCAGTCACGCAATGAAATCCCGACATTTTCTCTCCAGTCCCTATTTGACTCCGTCAGATTCCGCCCAAAGAATTTTTGATGGGAAATGCACCTTGCATACGACCGATGCGTATGCAACGACGGGCGCAGCTACTGTATACAAGGCAGCTGTAGAAAACGCAAATAAGGTACTTTTAAACGAAGAAACAGATCCCCCCCAAAAAATGAAAAAAATCTACCCACCAGATAGGCCTAGACAGATTCTGCTCAAAAAAATGTTAAAAAGTTGCTCAAAAATATCCCCAAAAGTTGCTGAAAATCGCAAAAGTTGCGTACAAAATTTTTATAGTTGCTTGCTGAAATCAAAGAGCAGCAAGCCAGCTCTGTTTCGGTACAGCAACTAAACGAGTGGTTTCCTTGATTGATTCGGTAATAAACAGGGGTTTTGCTCATTGACTTTTGCATCCGACTTACCTTGTATTTGCCTTTGTTCTCGACTACTTTACGCTTTCGGGAGATGGAAGCCCTTTCAGGCTTCGAAAGCTCTGGACCATTACCAATTGCAGCCTGGATTGGATCTCTTTGATGTTGCTCTTCATCGGATTCTTCAGCGTCAGAAGAAAGCGCCTTACCGTCCGCCATTTTGAGCTAGTTGTACCATATTTAGAATAAAAACACAGGATCGCCATTCTGGAAATGGAGTCACATCCGCCATGCTGATATTTTGGAATCTATCTACCCAAGATACCGATCAAAACGCAAGAGAGTTTCTAATGAAATTCTTGTGAATTTCCAAAGAAAACGTGTTAACATAAGGTCGTAATACTAGCAATAATGATAAATATTGCATAAAACGTACAACAGTTTTTAAAGACATGTTTCGGCATGCTTATGCCATCTTCAGTTTAATAGAGTGACTAATGATACGTGACACAAGTTATATACTACAAAATATGAATAAATTATTTACAATATGCATTACAAAACAGTGGAAACGGAAATTACAGAGTTAAAAAGGTGTTGAAGTGATGTAACTGTTTGTTAAGGTCAGGTTTGTTCTTACTAATATAAAAGGCTTCTTTAAGTTTAAGATCAATAGAGCTATTCGCTGAGTCTAAGATGCGAAAACAAGAAGGTGTGTACATGCCCCTGCATGAAGAAAATTGAGAAAGATGTTTAAAAATATGCGAGTTTTTATCGCTTACTGTATGTTCTTTAATCCTGGTAGAAAAATGGCGACTGGTTTCACCAATATAACAGGAATTACATCCCGCACAAGTAAATTGATAAACTACCATGGATTTTAGAGCATCAGGAGTACGATCTTTAAAACTGAACATATTCTTGATTTTGAAAGAAGTAAAAACTAATTTGATATTAAGATCCGTTTCACAAAAACGTTTAAGTAATTGCCGTAGTTTGAGTTCCGTTATTCTAGAGTACTGGCCGATAAAAGGAAGCTTAAAATAGCGTATATTGTTTTCATCATTAACGTTGCGGCTTTTTTGATCAGAAGGCTTGTTAAGATACCGCTTGAAGGTTTTTTCAATGATGTGTGAAGGAAACGAGTTACGTTTTAGAGTGTCCGAAAGCTTGATCAAATCGTTTTCAAAACCGGAAGAAGTGTTGTTGATTTTATAAGTTCGGTCAATGAGAGTACGGACAAGGCCAATTTTATAGCGAAACGGAGTGAAACTAAAAAAAATTGTTAAGAGACCAGTGTAGGTTTTTTTATGAAAAACTGAAAAAACGCAGTCATGCGAAGAGTTGTCAATCAGAACATCCAAAAAGGAAAGTTTACCGTCGTTCTGTTTCTCGATTACTTATGAATGTGGTTTCGAAATAGTGAAAATATGCCAAAAAAAGCTAGCTTTTAGAAAAGATACTGTAAAGTTCCTCACTCTCCGAAAAGTTGCTCAAAATCGTAAAAGTTGCTCAAAAGTTGCCGAACAAAATTAATCTGTCTAGGCCTACCACCAGGGATCAGTGTTTTGTTATACAGTGCTTTGTTATATAGTGTATACAGTGTTTTGTTATATAGCTGGAGTTTAGTGTAAAGTAAGAAGGGAAGAGGAAGTTAAAGTAACCTCTGGTTAGTGGGAGAGCGGGCAACAATTTATTGCTTGTTGTATCGCCTTCCGGGCGACGTTTAGATTTAGCCATTGCCACGTGACCCAATAAGCAGCGCGCATAAGATTCAACTAAACTCCAGCTATTCCACTGGACGTTTAAGGTTGGAAGGGGTAAGGCGAGTCAATTTTTACATTGGACGTCAGTGCGGGGCATTTTTAACCAAAAGCAAAAAGACACAAAAATTACTTGGAATTTGACAATGGATGCTCAGCAAATAATAAGAGTATTTTGAACAAGATCGTTTTATTGTGCCCTCATTATAATATCACTGATACCACACTTAGCCATGTTTTTAATACTTTGCTTGGCAAATGAGCTCCCTAGTTTCCTAACTTCAAAAGTTTTTAATTGCAGTGCTTTTGGTTGGAACGATTCTCGTGTTGCGTCCATCACTTGCAACAGGCCGCCATGTATAGGTCGCCGATCCACTGACCATACTGACCGCAGCGTCCATGACACTGGATCCTACTATCTCCGAATTTGACCGGGGTGATGTAGGAGGCACTGGCGGCGAATTGGCTCAAAGCACGCAAATGGCCCTGGGAACGAGTGAATCCGGCTGGACAACCTCCACTAGCCAGAATACAGTAATGCCCAGGAGGCCATTGACCTGAGAAAAAAAGAAAAGACATTAGTTGTTTTAGTTGCAAAGGTCGGCCAGCCCACTACGGCAAGCTGCAGGTTACACTATCTCTGAAACGAAAGAAATTCAGTCTATTGTACACCGCTAATTAAGCAGACTTTGTGAAGGTCGTTTTTATATGTCAGGGATACGGTAAAGGTAATTTGTTAAACGTTTTATACTTACCACTTGTAGCTTGTTGCAACTGCTTTTTAGTGCTTTCAAGGTCGCGTTTGAGACTCTGTAACGATGCAGCCTGGGTCTGAAGGTAACTTATCAAGCACTTGGGTATCTGTTGAAACAAGAGAGAACAAGTCTCTAATTAATACGGCATGGGAAGGTCCTGTGATTTTTTGTTTTCATATATGGAGAAAAAAGTTTTTTTATGGAATGGGCCTTTTCAATAACTAGGCTGTCGCGCGACCTTGTCAATTATTTAAACATTTAAACGTTTACTACTTCAATATTATAATGGGGCTCTAGATCTCTACGACGTTGTCGACATAAGAACCTGAAGAACAATCTGTCCCAGGTGCAACATAGCGAGGTCTATTCTGTGTCCGCCGTCGTGCTGTTTCTAGCAATTTGAACATTTTTGTTTCCTTTTGATTCTTGTTTATATATGAGTAGCTCGCTTAAGTTTAATTCTTATTAGTACCCTGGGATCCACTGTAATTGGCTAGGCTGTACTGGTCTCCCTGCCTAATGAATTTTGTTGTGTATAAGTCAGCATTTTAGTTTAGGCGAAGTTAAATAAATAAACAAAAATGGCCGTGGTACGAATATAATACCAGAAATGGAAACAACGTGATAAAAAAGTAAGATTTCCAATTTTGAAGCCACTGACGTTATAGTGTGAGTTGTTACAGTGACTTGTTAGGAAAAACCCTGCTGGAATCCAACGTACAAATGGTTTCAAATCTTCAAACCCTAAAACTGTCCAAGAATCTCGGCTTATTTGGCACTGTAACAAAGCTACTAAATTGAACGCATTGTGCTGTTTTTATTTAGGTTTTCAGGTACACCAACTCAGATTGGTGGAATATATTGGGAGAATTTGGTGATGGAGATAATTAGAGGAGCGGTGGCCTAATAGTTAGTGGGCTCGTCTTCGGATCGAGCGGTCCGGGTTAGAGCCCTGGCCGGGGACATTGTGTTGTGTACAGTTGGACAAGAGACTTTACTCTCACAGTGCTTCTCCACGCAGGTGTATAAATGGGTACCGGAGAACTTAATGCTAGGGATAACCCTGCAATGAACTAGCATTCCATCAAGCGAGGAGTAGAAATACTCCTAGTCACTTCATGCTACGGAAACCGAGATAAGCTTCGGCCTGATGGGCCACTTGGCTCGTATACAGACTTAACCTATTAATTAAAGACCATGATGATCGAGCGGAATATATATGTTGAGGGAAATATCCGATTTAAGTCTATTGTATTACCAGTGTTAGAATTGACCCACGCTCTCCCTTCCCGTCACAATCAAAGCCAGCCTAACCTTTTCTGAGACATGAATTAACAGGGTTGACGTTATAGAATATATTCACTAGCCAGAAGGAAAACAAGAACAGAACAGTGAACTATAAAAATACACAAAACTGCACGTGTGTGATCTTTGAGTCTTCTCACCTCGCAGTCAGGCTGAGTTACAGTGCCAGTCGTGTCATTACAACACACTCTTCCAGCGACAAGAAGTATAATGAGCATCGTCAAGGCCATCGAGCTCTTCATCTTGCTTTACTCTTCGATTTCAAGCGATCGCGAAGAGCTGTTTTCAAAACTTTTGGTGAGGTAAATGTTCTGTAACACTCTTCAGAATACAAGTCTACCTCTATAACTGAGACTCAGAAACGACATTTGTTTATTACTCAACTGTTAATTTTTAGTTTGTCTTGTGTTAGACTCGTGATCATCCACTTTTTTTAATGATAATCCATGACAGTCAAGTGCTTCGAAGAATGAAAGCCACTGAAGTCCCCAACCACCCTTCCCTAGAGACTCTCAGTACCTCTCCGTAATTGTTTAACGTAAGAGTGCGTTTGCGCACTTCAACTGAACAACACAATAGCTCATACATATATTTGTGACCGGAGTTGTTTCATTTAAAACCCAACGTGCATTTGCAGGTATACGAGCAGAATAAAAACAGTCAAATTACTCAGTAGCGACGAGGAACGAGGAAGTGAAATGTGATCATTTAAGTTCACCGCGAAGAGCGTACAAAATTGCCTTCGGTTGACACATCCTATCAGTATATGTAATAGAACTACATGCTGTCCAATTTGGAAATAACTGGATGAGAAAAACTCCGAGGATTGCCAAAATGGACGAGGCTGTAGTCCAATTTGGCAGTCCGAGGAATTTTTTGAATCGAATTATTTCCAAATTGGACAAGCATGTAGCCCTATTACCTATTAATTACATAGCATCCAAAAATAGATGAACATGGCGAACTTGCGGTCTCGTAGTATGCTGTAACTCTTGCTGTTATTCTTCAGATGGCGGTCTAAAGAGCCTTGCATAACAGCAAGACTATCTGGCTCGTATTCATCTCCGGTTTGCTTTCTTATCTCTACATAAAATCGGCAAAGAACGTCGTCAAGCTCGTCTTCGGGAATCTCAAGCTTTCTTTAACTCTTTAACCCAGCCGGGTCTTTGTGCTTCTTTGCGTGTTCTTCTTCTGATTATTCTCCCTCATCTCAAGTAAATCAGTAGCATCTATCTCTGGAAACCCAGCTGAAGACTCCATTTAAAAGTTTGAGACGTCAAAAAGGTGGAGAGAAAAGTCAGTAAATTCCGCCTTTATCAGAACATATCAGAAAACATAATAAAAACTGCGAGCTACAATCGCTCGCTGACGCTTGATCAGATTGCAGTGATAATAGCTGTAACCTGATTGGCCAATATACACTTGCTTTTTTTATATATCTTGACATTTGATTGGTTGATGGAAGGTATCCAGATTTTTCTCAAATTGGACAGTTTGTTCAAAGCTAAACTAAACGTTTCGAGCAAAAACTATCCAATTGGGACAGTTGGCAAAAATTAATAAAAAATAGATCTGTTGGCAATATTGGATCTTGATGCAGCTACATAATTAAACGTATTAAATCGGCTTCTGACACTTTTAAAGAACTTTTGATTTGTATTTTGTAAAATGCAGATAAAATTGTAATTTGTAATATGGCGTGAAAACGAGAAACTATTAGCCTTCTCCAACCGACCATGGGTGTGAGAGAATCTTCATGGGCGCTTTATTTCCTGTTTCTGTATAAAGCCTTTATATTGTTTACATATATAAAGAATATTACACGGTGACGAGAAGATATGAATTTTATGTTCGAGTGGCAAGAACAGTATAATAGACATACTGATGACTGCGTTTTTGACGATTTCCCGAAGATTTCCGACCACTAATTTCTAACGTCCATAAGAATTTCCTCGTAAGGGATGTAAACTTGAAAATTGACATGTAAGCTCATCCGATACCAGGATTCATTATAAAAGAGATAAAAAACGTTCTCTGGTAAAAGTGTTTGAAGTTGTGAGCTTTCAACAGCCAGTCTGCTGTCTTCGACGGACAAAAATGAAATGATAAAACAGACCTTTTATAAAATTGAAGTGTTACTCAGTCGCGGTAACGGGAAAAATTAATATTTTTCTTTACAAACTAACTGATTAAGAGCACGTACAATCATCCTTGTAAACCAAACGTGAATAAATAATCCGTTCCAAACGCGTTACGTTGGCAACTCTCAACATCTTTAAATGTCTTTGCTTACAACTGTACCCACTTCCTTAATTCTAAACGGGCATCTTTTCCGACAGAAACTTGAATCATAAATTTTCGATGGACCGAATTGTATTCTTCGATCGAAATACAGGTTTTGGGTTATTTCTAGTTTTGCAAATTTTTGCACGAACAAAGAAACCCTATTCAATTTCACATTCATTTCGGAGGGCCTGTTAGGGAGGGTACCCATGTCCCCTGTCTGAAACTCGCCACCAGCCATGTCGACATTTCGCTGGATTCCTATGTCGACTGTCGGAATTTCGTCTCAGAGGAGTTGTGTCGGGAAATTTGACCTTGTTCGATTAAAACGAATCTACACGTATAACACATCGTAATGCCTTTGTTTATTAAAAGAAAAAAAACCGACACAGTGCTCTCAAGTCTCACGCATTGAGCATCAAGTTCACGCAAACGAATTCAATCTTGCGCTCTCACGCTGAAACTATTATTTCTCACGCATTGAAGGTTCCTTGCTGTTTTAGTCAAGTACATATATAATTAAGTATCTCTTTGGATATAACTTACTCCTTGTACGCTTTGCACTTGCTTCAAACACTTTTCAGCACTATGAATTCTTATGCAGAGCCAGCATTTCTCCGGTCAGTGGGTTTAATGATTACTTTATCGTTACTTTTAAAGCATCACATTTCGACTCAGAATGAAGGAAAAGACTTCTTAGCTACTTCAATTTTTCAAAATTTTCTAAGGGGCTGGGGGCATGTTGGTGGGGGGGGGGGGGGTGGGGGCATATTGAGGGCATGCTTTCTAAGGGCTTGGGCATGCTTTCGAGCGCTGAAGTTGCTAACCTCCAAGGGGATGCGGGGGCATGCTTCCCCCGGGAAATTTTAAAATTTAGACGCTTGGAATTGTTATTTTCAGCCATTTTCTAGTCAGTATTTGGGCCTAAAGTACGATCGAACCTATGTCTATTTTTACCATGTTTATGTTTAACAACCGTTCCTTAACTCAAAATCTCAACGGCCTCAATCAGATAATCTCTCCTATCTATAATCTTCCTTTGAATTTGGCGTAACCCTTATCTTCTGCTGAAGACAAGCAGACCTTGGCAGGTTTCCCCTGTCTCTCTTTTCCGTCCATAATGCCATTCGTTGATAATACAGCTTCATATATTCTTTTACTGGTGACCCACTAATAAAAATATGAAGCAGACGGTCGAAGATTTCTTTCCTTTTTCCTTAAGCGTTTTTTTAGGCGTTTTAGGGCACTGCTAACTAAGCTGAGAGTGAGAACCGTACTCAGCAATGACGGACTCGATTTATTCGACGTGGACGTTTTAGCATATATAAGAAAGCCTGTGTTTCCCGACCCGTCGACATCGCGCGTGAGAGAGGAAAACACATTTAAAACTCTGGAAATGCGTCGTCACTTCGACTCAGACGTTTAAAATAATCACTGCATTCTCAGTTCCGAAATTCGTTGTCGGTTTATCTTACCATTTCTCTATTTCGCTGGAGTAGTCTGTCGTTCGTCGCCAATTCATAGCTCTCATGTCGCCGTTTCAAGGCCATGTCGATTGTCGGAATTTATCCCTAACAGGGTCTCATTTTGCTTTCCGTCCAGTGCGCAGCTAAAATCATCGATTATTCGTATAAGAATAGCCTTTATCTATAGAACCAATTACCAATTATCAATTACCAATCGCCTATATCGGCTGGGATATATTAAGCGGCTTGTAAAAGCGGCTTCCTGTTTGAACAAAAGTAAAAAAAGCTTTAGATAGTTTTCGCCTCATCTCACTTGGGTGCCAGAACACATGGCACCTGTCATTACATAAGAATTTTTCGACTCAAACCGGCTGTTCCAAAAACGAGGGGTACGGAATGCGGAATGCGGAGTGCGGAGTGCGGAGTGCGGAGTGCGGAGTGCGGAGTGCGGAGTGCGGAGTGCGGAGTGCGGAGTGCGGAGTGCGGAGTGCGGAGTGCGGAGTGCGGAGTGCGGAGTGCGGAGTGCGGAGTGCGGAGTGCGGAGTGCGGAGTGCGGAGTGCGGAGTGCGGAGTGCGGAGTGCGGAGTGCGCAGTGTACAAAAAAAATTAAAAAATAGCATAAAGGAAAAATTAGAAATTAAAAGTAAATTGAAGGAATAATTTAATATATAATACATAAATAAACTTAACATAGAAATTTAAGCACTAATAATAATTAAAAACTTACATCGCCTGGACCGTCATTTCATTGAGTCACAATGGCGTACAGTATTTCTTGATAATACTATAAACTAATATAGTTTATTTATGTATTTAAAAATTCTTTCAATTTACTTTTAAATTTTATTAAACTTCTAATTTTTCTGATAATTTTTTTAAATTCTTTTTTGTACACTCCGCACTCCGCACTCCGCACTCCGCACTCCGCACTCCGCACTCCCCGCTCCGCACTCCTCATTTTCGGAACAACCTTTCAAAACCTGTGTTTAACGTGCAGAAACATTCAGGCGGAGCTCTCAAAACCTGACATGTTCATGTTCTAAAAGTTAATTGGTTCAATTTAAAAACGCGACAGTTCGCCTGGACAAACTTGGATGTTTTAAGCGTGGAACAACGCGGAAAAAGTTGGCCGTTTACGGTAGCTCGAAAATGGTAGTAATTTCCCTCTCTACAAACTCATGGATTCGGGGCACGAAAGCTCAAACTCGCAAACCAAACCAGAATAGTAATTACTTCCAGTGGCCTCGTTGAAAACCTGCTACGTCAGCTAATCAATACCTCCAAGTGTTTTCAGTAAATAGAGAAAAAAGATCAAAAGATTAATTAAACAAATATGACAAGATTTGTGTTGGAAGGTCCACGACCGTGCCCAATCTTTTGTTTTGCGCTCATACACTATGCATGAATTACGTAACCAAAACGTTTCTATTGGTTAGTTCCTCGGTCAGAAGTAAACAATTATTGTGTTTTAATCCCAATCAAGACCAAAAAAGCGTCATCCGACCTGTGAGCAGCAGGAAACGCCCAGTTTCGCATAAGAATAGTCTTCATATCGAAAGAAAAAAAATAATTAACCACGCATATCAGCTAGGATAAATCAGGCAGCTTGTAAAACGCCTAGTCATTTAGACTTCCAACTTCGAGCTGAATTGTATCTTCAGGAGCGATCCGTGATGGCCAACTTTTTCTTTACTGAGCTCAGCGAAAATCTTCTTTCCGACAAAGCGAGAGCCATTCAGTATGATAACGATGCCATTCAGCGAATGTCTTACAGAAGAGAAGAAAGCGGAGGAGAGCCTCGGCGAAAGTTCGCAAACTCTCCAGCTGAAGCGATAGTTAGTCTCTCCTTGGCGTGCAAGCTTCCTCAACCAACGCTAGCCTCGGATGAAACTGTTGCACAAGAAAAGTCTCTATTCAGCCCAACCATGACAAAGCAGTTTGACAGCAAAACAGCATGCTTTCTGCAGACTATGAAAGAAGCTCTGAGCAAATCGTCGCTTTCAATGGGCGAGCAAATTATATCAGAGAGGTTCACCTACCTTGAGATGCCATTCAAGTGGATTCCAAAACACACAGCTGCCTTCATCCGTCAAACCAATCTAGCAGAGTTCTGCGTTTGCTTCCCTGGCCACATTGTAAAAACCAGCCACGTCAGACGGGAGACAGGATGCAAAGACCTCCTTTGCTATGAGAAACCTCAATTCCCTCAGATGGTCAGTACAAAATCTGCCGTCTCGTCCATTGCCAAAACTCTCGGCGAAGGCCTGCTAAGTGGGGTCCTAGGCAACGTGGCTGTACTTATGTTTAATTCCATCTTTCCATCTGGCGTGCCTGACTACTTTGATGCTGTTTACAAGGAAATCGAGAGAATAGTTAACCAGGAGCTGACCCAGAATACGATCAACGAAATTAACGGGCACATAAACGGCATCCAAAGCTGGGTGAGAATTACCTACACTGATTCCAAAGAGAGCGGGCAACTAACCAACCAAGAGCTGACCAACATGCTGCAGCCAAGAGAGGAAGAGACTGCTACCCAAATCATTGGTACGCTGATGGTCGAGAGGTACGCTGAGCCCGGTCTCTTTACCTTCATGATTGGCGCTGACATGCACCTTTGTATTCTCCAGGAGCTGGCACTTGTTGATGCACATGTTTCCCCAGCTGAATCGCACTACGTTACGTCCATCAAAAACTACGCCCAACAGTACGCTGATTTTGCCAAAGCCACTACCAAGAGCATCTTTGACAAGCGCATGGAAACGATCGTGGCAGATAGCGACGTCTACTATGACGGCTATTCGTATTACGACTCTTACTGGTGGGAAGATCACTTCAGTGGAGAAAAGAGTGAAATTTTTATGACGATCGTCGACCCAAAGGGAGAGGTCAGTAACCCAGAGGCGTGCGACCAAAGCTTGGATGATATGGCAAAGCACAAGAGCAAAGTACGCCAAGAGCTCAACGATAAGATGCAAGATCCAGAGGTGACAGCAGATCTGTGGCTCAAGTTGATTGACCAACCCCTCCCTTCTCAGTGAACAGTTCAGGAAAAATCTGAACACAGCGGCGGAGCTGAACTGAACAGTAATTTAGCGGTAGAAAACAAGGAGTTTTGATTAGGGTATGATCTCAATTAACGGTTTCAGATAATGCCAGGGAACTATTAGGGGTGTAACGTATAGACTGCTAATGTCATCGTTATTCGGTATTACCGACGCCGTTGTCTCTTTAGTTTGGTTCTGTAAGTTTTAGACTTGTCAGTATTACTCAGCCGTTTTCAGCATAAGCCTTAGCGCTGAATTGTCAGTGACTTGCCGATAGAAAATCAGGACCTTTCAATCTAGTTTAAGCACCAAAACGTTTAGTATCAAATAGGGGTTTCCGTAAAGGCAAATATTAAAAATAGGAATATTAATCGTTCCATTCAGAGCTTGTTTGGTTTTCAAATGTTGTATTGGACTGGTTTTGTAGATTTGCTTTTATTGGAGTGTTGTTAATCCGAACCAGTGAGCTCCTTGCTCTGTTTGAGCTCCTTAGGATTGAGGTTAATGAATGTGTCTCGGCCTGATACACTCGAGTTATCTTGGGTTTATATCTATCTAAAATAATTGAGGTAAAGAGCCCAACTGAATTTATTACGTTTTCTAAAATGCCTCAGCGACATGAGTTTTTGTTGCTAAATCTATCCTCGGTAGTAGAAGTCGGGGCGAATGACCGAACTCAGAGGTCAACAATCCTGTTCTATCTGTAAAAACCAGTGGAAATAACGTTACAAAGAGGCGAAAAAGCAGAGGTTTCATTTTTTCATGGGTGTGCATACTTCACTCAGTTGTCGTTTGTCTGATGTGTCTGGCAGCATATTTTGAGATCATTTGGGGTGTATTTGGAAATTTCTGTATTTCAATCGTTTGGAAATTTTGATATATTTTTGAGCTGTTTATTGAGGTATTTGAAACGCAGTTCCAAACGTGCTATACCTTTGGCCACCCTCAACACCTTTAAGTGTCTTTGGTTGCAACTGAGCCTTTCAAAGCCAAAGTTCTCTCACTCCTTCATTATAAACGGGCTTCTTTTCCGATAGGAACTTGAATCATGAATTTCCGATGGACCGAATTGTATTCTTCGATCGGAATACAGGTTTTGGGTTATTTCTAGTTTTGCAAATTTTTGCACGAACAAAGAAACGCTAGTCACTTTCATATTCATTGCGCAGCTGGAATCACCAAGTATTCGTATAAGAATAGCCTTTGTCTATAGAAATGCCTCAGTGACTTGAGTTTTTGTCGCTGAATCCATCCTCGGTAGTAGAAGTCGAGGCGAACGGCTGAACACAGAGGCCAACAATCCTGTTCTATCTGTAAAAACCAGTGGAAATAACTTTGCAAAGGTGCGAAAAAGCAGAGGTCTCATTTTTTCAGGGTCTGTATACCTCACTCCTGATCAGTTGTCGTTCGTCTGATGTGCCTGGGAGCACATTTTGACATCATTTGGGGTTTA
Organism: Orbicella faveolata; assembly: GCF_042242905.1. Classification (NCBI taxonomy): domain Eukaryota; kingdom Metazoa; phylum Cnidaria; class Anthozoa; order Scleractinia; family Merulinidae; genus Orbicella; species Orbicella faveolata. Next base: position 3,641,287 of record NW_028301555.1, read on the forward strand.
TTTGGGAATTTCTGCATTTCAACCGTTTGGAAATTTTGATATGTTTTTGAGCTGTTTATTGAGGTATTCGAGGTAGTCTTATAGCAAAAATAAATAACGAAAAAAAAAATAGAAACAGAAAAAAACGGTATAATATTTCAGTTAGTGATCAAAAGGCACAGACGAGCAAATATTTGGAATGGACAGTGTCACTTGTCGTCACTTTCTGTGTTCCATGTTCATAAGAATTTTTAACGTTGTAAGTTTTGTTGCTTCGGGATAATAGACCAATTTCAATATATTAAAATTCAGCCTAAAACGATAAACCTCAGAAAAAAAATTCAAATGAGAGAACCTGGTGACAGACCACCAACAAAAATTTCAAGCCCCAAGTCAAACCAAACTAAAACGGGGCAGGGGGGTGGGGGGAAGAAGTGAGAGTTTAGAAGTGAAGGATGAGCCTGAAAAGTGCTCAGGTATAAGCCTGTTTACAGTTAGTTCTCAATAATGACAAATGCAAAACCCCCTTTCACCCCCCCCCCCCCTTCCCCTCTCACCCTTCATCCCTGTTTTAGACCTGCCACTCAGGTCATGGTCTTTCACCAATGTTGGGATTTGTGGAATGATGTGGTATCTCTTTGTGATAAGTACTGCAGTGCAAGTGTTAAATATACAAAGAATTTTAAAAAAGGTCAGTATGTAACACCATAAATTTGGCAGGTAGAGATTATACAAAAGAGGGGATTTCTGTGCACAAGACCATAGTTAACAGAGGGGAATGGTTATGAAACTCGACAAAGTTCTTTGCTGTATGTTTTTGTTCTCTTTTATGGCCTTGACCATGCACAAAACACAACAGTTGTTTACTACTGACCGAGGAATTAACCAATAGAAACGTTGTGATTACGTAACTCATGCATAGTGCGTGAGCGTAAAACAAAAGATTGCGCACGGTCATGGACCTTGCAACTTAAATCTTGGCATTTTTGTTGGCTCCTTTGATGTTTGCCGGGCTTCATAACCATTCCCCTCTATTAACTATGACCAGACTGACAACATCAAGAATTAAACTACACCAGAAAACAAAAACAAAACAATTTTGTTTACAAACTTGAAGTTTAATTACATTTTATTGCTAAAAATAAGCCTAAAGAAATGTTTCATCATGATCATGAAAATATCTAATTTTAAAATAGATTCTATTTTCTTAATATAAAATAATTGCTAATTCCAGTGAATTCACTACTCAATTATCAACATCTTTTTTTTTTTTTTTTTTTCAAATACTGCACTTCATTCTGATATGGCATTTACTTGTTATTAATATTCAATCAATCACTCAATCAAGTTTTTATTTTGCCCCAATGGGATTCTATTGTATAGTGACCAGTCAGATGGCTGATCAAACCTCAGGGATATTTACCTATGCCTAAGGTCTCACTTTGATTAGAACCTCACAGAGGCCCGATTATAAGCATGACCATGACCAAAGTAAAACAATAAAGGCGCACAATTTTTCATCAACACAAATGCAAATACAGAGTTTTTATAAAATAGTACTACCGGTATAAATTATATAAGCACTGATGGGGTTTTGGGTAACAAGCTAACAAAGGAACATGGAAAATTTGTTTCCAGAGAAAAACAGATATTTCTAAGATAAATAATAAAATTGTCTAAAAACTTCAAGAAAAAATGAAATTTAGCAATGAATAAACAAAGGAGAAAATGTAAAACATTTAAGAGGGCCTAAGAAACATTGTATCCCTTGCCCCTGGAAGCTCTTGTTCTTGTCAAATGCTCTGGGTTTTCCCTCCATACAACATATTCTTCAATTAAGCTGTTTATGCTTTTCTTGTTCACTAGCTAGACACTTGTCTATAGCAAATTATTAATTTTTTATTTACAATAGTAAGATAGTTAAAATATATATATAACTCTAGTCATACTTCTTGTCATACTGTGGGTGTGACAAGAAGTAGCAACAAATCTTTGCACTAAGCACCAATTAATGTAATGGTATACTCGGACATCCATAACCTAGACTATATGATACTGTGGGCAATTTTGACACCGGGAGTCAGGTAAAAGAAAATTAACCACACAAAACAGACTTTGTTGGAAAAATGTTGTTGAAGCCTTTTGTTCCTCATGGAACATAAGTTCCTATGCTGCAGTCTTACTTGCGTTACCAGAAGAGGTGATGACAACAATAATAGTCACGCAACACTTGACATGGTCACTTCTTTGAAAAGACCTATTTTCAGATGGGGGGGGGGGGGGGGGAAGTGGTGATCATCACACATGGTATTTCGCATTTTCAAATGGATTCTAGTAAAATATAACTGATAGGAAAGTTCTGCGCAAAAAAAGTTTAAACTCTTAAACCACAAATGAACATTACAATCATATTGTATCAACATAAACTAAAAACCACCACTGCAATAGTGGGCTTATATGAATGGATTACCGAAATTTATCATCTTTCTTTTTATATTTGGGAGGGGGACCTTGTTATCAGCTTTCATTGTTTACGTCTAAGATTTCAAAGCTGGCTTTGAAAAGGTTTTGTTCAGGGAATGTTTCTGTCTTGTTAATTTATGGTGAGAGCTGAGCATTTTTACCATAATGGACGTTTTGGGTCAATCTTTTTTATGTCACGAAATTTCTTGATAAAAATAATCACATTACAAAGCAAGACAAGGATAGCACCACCAATACTCATACTGTTTGGAACAACATCCAGAGCTACCAGCTGGAGAATAAATGAAAAGGCAATTCCTATCGTGCTTACCAACGCAACAACTGATGCCTTTTCCATGGCCAAAGCCTTCGAACTAACCACTTGCGCAAAATAACCGAGACCTCCGATTGCAAGCACGTAAATTGAGTCATAAGTTCCACAGTCTGGGTATTTAAAACCAGAGATTAATGAAACTACAAAGCTAATGATTGATCCAACAACAGCAAAGTAAAACACCACTACTCTTGGGCCAACTTCCTGGGACATCTTGCGTGTTAGGACAGCTGATGCTGCTGAAGCAATTGCAGCTCCAACTGCAAGGAGAGTAGGCACCCATACCTGTTTAGAACCATAGTTTTTTCCAAGAGAGCCAAACAAGAACGTTGGCCTTCCAATTAACACCACCCCTCCTATACTTAGTATCATAGCTATCACATCAAACTTGCTCACTGACTCTTTGAGAAAGATACGTCCAAGTATGGCTGTAAACACCGGAGAAATGTAAAATATCACCCTAGCGTCGGCTAAAGGCATGTGTTTTACAGCATGATTCATTAAATTCATCGCCGTCGTGCCGGAGATGCCACGAAGCAATAAAAATCTGCTCTGCTTCCACGGATAAATAAATTTATCTTTGAAGAATATCATTGCTGGCAGTGAGAAAACCATTTGAAATGTTAGTCGCATGAATGTCACCTCAGTGCTTGGAACGCTCTCAGCCAGTTTAACCATCAGTGCGCTCACAGAAAACATCAACGCCGCAATGATTGCCAAAATGATGCCTAGGAAAGCCAACTTCTTTTTCCTCGGTACTTTAATCTTTATGTTTACCACTTCCGCGTTTCCATTTCTCGCAATACGATTGTCGCGAAGCTCTATGGCAGGATCATTTCTCGCACTTGTACTGTCTGAATCAAACTGGTTTGCCTCTATCGTTAGTTCAGTCGTAACGTTCTCTGTAGAGCCATCGTCGTGAACTTCAAGGAAATCTTCTTCTCTCAGAAGGAAGCTTTCGTCGTTTTCCAACAGGCGTTCGTTCTGGACCCTCCTCCGAAGTCTGGCGATCAATGGAGAGAAAATTTTCGCCGCCATGCGTTTGAGATATTTTGACGTCTCTCGAAAGTGAGAAAAGTTTCTGTTAATTCATCACATGATTCAAGCTACAAATAATTGAATTCGTATTGGTAATGCTTCGCAATTATTGTATGAAAGCTTATGTAACGTTGACTGCGCATTTTTTGTCATCCGGGCAGTCACGCAATGCAATCCCGACGTTTTCTCCCTAGTCCCCTTTGACTCCGTCAGATTCCGCCCAAAGAATTTTTGATAGGAAATAAACCTTACATACGACCGAGCGTATGCAACGACGGGCGCAGCCACCGTATACAAGGCAGCTGTAGAAAACGCAAATAAAATATTTTTAAACGAAGAAACAGATCCACCAGACAGGCCTAGACAGATTCTGCTCAAAAAATGTTAAAAAGTTGCTCAAAAATATCCCCAATAGTTGTTTCAAAATTTTTATAGTTGCTTGCTGAAATCAAAGGGCAGCAAGCCGGCTCTGTTTCTGTACAGCAACAAAACGAGTGGTTTCCTCGATTGATTTGGTCATAAACAGGGGCTTTGCTCATGGACTTTTGCACCCGACTTGACTTGTATTTGCCTTTTTTCTCGACTACTTCACGCTTTCGGCTTCGAAAGCTCTGCACCATTTTCAATTGCAACCTAGATTGGGTCTCTTTGATGTTGTTCTTCATCGGATTCTTCATCGTCAGAGGAAAGCGCCCTGCCGTCCGCCATTTTGAGCTAGTTATACCATATTTAGAATATTAACACAGGATCTCCATTCTGAAAATGGAGTCACATCCGGCATACTCATATTTTGGAATCTATAATAATAACAATAATAATAATAATAATAATAATAATAATAATAATAATAATAATAATAGTAATTTACCCATTTATATAGCGCATATTTACGTATTCTGATCAATAGCGCTTTACAATCACCATAAAAATGAAATAAAATTATAAATTATAAAAATACTTCTTAAAAAAATAAGTCTTAAGTCGAGATTTAAAACTGTCATGTGATGTTGCTGAATCTATCAACATAAGATACCGATCGAAACGCAAGAGAGTTTCTAGCGAAATTCTTGTGAATTTTCAAAGAAAACGTGTTAAAATATCAATTACTTATGAATGTGATTTCGAAATAGTGAAAATATGCCAAAAATATGCTAGCTTTTAGAAAAGATACAGTAAAGTTGCTCACTCTCCGAAAAGTTGCTCAAAAGTTGCCGAACAATATCTGTTTAGGCCTACCAGCAGAAGTTTGAAATCCCCGGAGAATTCCGCTCTTTCGGATTGCGAGCTCATCGTTCAGCTGTGAAATGGCAAGGAGCCGTGAAATGATACACCATATTACTGGCACCGAGGGAGAAAGTTAGCTTTGTTTCCCCGAGAATCGAGGTTCGAAGGAAACAAAACTAACTGTTTTCAAAGCCAGATCAGTGTTTTGTTATATAGCTGGAGTTAAGTACAAAGTAATAAGGCAAAAAGAAGTTAACGCAACGTCTGGTTAGTGGGAGAGCGGGCAACAATTTATTGCTTGTTGTATCGCCCTGCGGGCGACGTTTAGATTTAACCTTGTCACGTGACCCAATAAGTAGCGCGCTTAAGATTCAACTAAACTCCAGTTATACTACTGGACGTTTAAGGTTGGAGGGGGTAAGGCGAGTCAATTTTTGGACGTCAGTGCGGGGCATTTTTAACCAAAAGTAAAAAGACACTAAAATTACTTGGAATTTGACAATGGATGCTCAGCAAATAATAAGAGTATTTTGAACAAGATCGTTTTATTGTGCCCTCATCAGAATATCACTGATACCACACTTAGCCATATTTTTTAATACTTTGCTTGGCAAATGAGCTCCCTAGTTTCCTAACTTCAAAAGTTTTTTATTGCAGTGCTTTTGGTTGGAACGATTCTCGTGTTGCTTCCATCACTTGCAACAAGCCGCCATGTATAGGTCGCCAATCCACTGACCATACTGACCGCAGCGTCCATGACACTGGATCCTACTATCTCCGAATTTGGCCGGGGTGATGTAGGAGGCACTGGCGGCGAATTGACTCAGAGCACGCAAATGGCCCTGGGAACGAGTAAATCCGGCTGGACAACCTCCAGTAGCCAGAATACAGTAATGCCCAGGAGGCCATTGACCTGGAAAAAAACAAAAACAAAAACAAAAACAAAAAAAAAAGGCATTAGTTCTTTTAGTTGTAAAGGTCGGCCAGCCCACTACGGCAAGCTGCAGGTTACACTATCCCTGAGACGAAAGAAAATCAGTTTATTGTACACCGTAATTGAACAGACTTTGCGAAGGTCGTTTTTAAATTTGAGGGATACAGTAAAGGTAATTTGTTAAACGTTTTATACTTATCACTTGAAGCTTGTTGCAACTCCTCTTTAGTGCTTTCAAAGTCGCTTTTGAGACTCTGTAACGATGCAGCCTGAGTCTGAAGGTAACTTATCAAGCACTTGGGTATCTGTTGAAGCAAGAGAGAACAAGTCTCTAATTAATACAGCGTTTACTACTTCAATAGGGCTCTAGATCTGCACGACGTTGTCGACATAAGAACCTGGAGAACAATCTGTCCCAGGTGCAACATAGCGAGGTCTATTCTGTGTCCGCCGTCGTGCTGTTTCTAGCAATTTGAACAGTTTTCAGGTTTCCTTTCGATTCTTGTTTATATATGAGTAGCTAGCTTAAGTTTAATTCTTATTAGTACCCTGGGATCCACTGTAATTGGCTAGGCTGTACTGGTCTCCCTGCCTAATAAATTTTGTTGTATATAAGTCAGCATTTTAGTTAGGCGAAGTTAAATAAATAAACAAAAATGGCCGTGGTACGAATATAATACCAGAAATGGAAACAACGTGATTAAGAAATAAGATTTCCAATTTTGAAGCCACTTACGTTATAGTGTGAGTTGTTACAGTTATTTAAAGTTTTAAAAAATTATCAAGACTTGTTAGGAAAAACCTTGCTGGAATCCAACGTACAAATGTTTTCAAATCTTCAAACCCTAAAACTGTCCAAGAATCTCGGCTTATTTGGCGCTGTAACAAAGCTACTAAATTGAACGCATTGTGCTGTTTTTATTTAGGTTTTTAGGTACACCAACTCAGATTGGTGGAATATATTGGGAGAATTTGGTGATGGAGATAATTAGAGGAGCGGTGGCCTCATAGTTAGTGGGCTCGTCTTCGGATCGAGCGGTCCGGGTTAGAGCCCTGGCCGGGGACATTGTGTTGTGTACAGTTGGGCGAAACACTTTACTCTCACAGTGCCTCTCCACGCAGGTGTATAAATGGGTACCGGCGAACTTAATGCTAAGGATAACCCTGCAATGGACTAGCATTCCATCAAGCGAGGAGTAGAAATACTCCTAGTCACTTCATGCTACGGAAACCGGGATAAGCTCCGGCCTGATGGGCCACGTGACTCGTATACAGACTTAACCTATTAATTAAAGACCGTAATGATCGAGGAGAATATATATGTTGAGGGAAATATCAGATTTAAATCCATTGTATTACAAGTGTTAGAATTAAGCCACGCTCTCCCTTCCCGTCACAATCAAAGCCAGCCTAACCTTTTCTGGGACATTAATTAACGGGGTTGACGTTATAGAATATATTCACTAGCCAGAAGGAAAACAAGAACAGAACAGTGAACTATAAAAATATACAAAAGTGTGTGATCTTTGACTCTTCTCATCTCGCAGTCAGGCTGAGCAAGAGAGCCAGTCGTGTCATTGCAACAAACTCTTCCAGCGACAAGAAGTATAACGAGCATCATCAAGGCCATTGAGCTCGTCATCTTGCTTTACTCTTCCATTTCAAGCGATCGCGGCGAGCTGTTTTCAAAACTTTTGGTGAGGTAGATGTTCTATAACGCTCTTCAGGATACAAAATCTGTCTCTATAACTGAGACTCGTGATTTTACAATTGCTAAGAAACGAAATTGTTTATTACTCAACTGTTAATTTTAGTTTGTCTTGTGTTAGACTCGCGATCATCCATTTTTTTCATGGTAATCCATGGCACTCTAATTCCAACAGTCTGAGTGCTTCGAAGAATAAAAGCCACTAAAATCCCCAGCTACCCCTTCCCAGAGACTCTCAGTACCTCTCCGTAATTTTTTAACGTAAGACTGCGTTTGCCGCACTTCAACTGAACAACACAATAGCTCATACAGATATTTTTGACCGGAAGTGTTTCATCTAAAACCTAACGTGCATTTGCAGGTATACGAGCAGAATAAAAACAGTCAAATTACTCAGTAGCGACGAGGAACGAGGAAATGAAATGTGATCATATAATTAAGTTCACCGCAAAGAGGGCACAAAATTGCCTTCGGTTGACACATCCTATTAAACCTATTAAATTGGCTTCTAACACTTTTAAAGAACTTTTGATTTGTATTTCGTAAAATGCAGATAAAATTGTAATCTGTACTACGGCGTGAAAACTACAAACTATTAGCCTTCTCCCCCGGGGTGGAGTACTCCCAGAAAAGTTGGGTAGGTGTGTGCGGCCCACCTCCCAAAATCCTTAACCTATTTATGACCAAAATCTGTGATTTTTGCTACCCTTTTTAAGACCTGGCCAAAAATTCGAAACCCTAATTGTGACCTTTGTAGCTGGCACAGTTGCCCTAAACATAGGTTATGAAGGGCTTTTGTTGACGGTCTTATTGATAATGATGAAAAAGTAGCTTCTTCTAAGAAATATACGCAATCCAAGACTAAAGTGCTAAAACCATACCCAATTTAGGACCAGAATGGCCAAAATCGATACCTTATTTATGACCAAAACGGCTGATAAACCCTACCCTTTGGGGCCGCACATACCTATATAGCCCATATAAGGGAGTACCCCCCCCCCCCCCCCCCACCGGGCCTTGTCCAACCGACACTGGGTGTGAGAGAATCTTCATGGGCGGTTTCCTCTTTCCGTATAGAGCCTTTATATTGTTTACATATAAATATTTATATATTAAAGCTTTGTATTATATCATTTTATTCTCACGGTTTGGCCACTCGTTTGCCGCGGCATAAGCTAGAAACAACCTCTGGTACCCAGAGAATATTTATCCAAGAAGGTAATGAATAAAGGAAATTCAAAACAAGAAAAAGCATGCTTCAATTAGCCAGAATACTAATTTTCAAACCAATGCCATGTAACATTTGAATAGTGCAAAAAATTATTTGAAGATGTTGTATGAAAGCGAGGAAGCTTTGCATTCCAGAGACCTTTTCGTTATTTATCTCAACAAAGGATTACTAATGGGCATTCAACTATTGGAGATAGAAAGAGCGGATAAGTAACAGCAAGGGTGGAAAATGTTAGGCTCTTAAATCAAGAGGTAAAATTTTAGGGCCGTTTGAAAGCTTGTAAAATTGCAAGGATTTATATTAGAATTTATACTGAAAACCACTGGAGCCTGACTGGATGGCACAGCGTGATCTTGCCATACAAATCCTTCTAATTTCTAACGTCCATAAAAACTTCCTCATAAGGATAAACTTGAAAATTGACATGTAAGCTTATTTGTAAATGTTCTTTTCATTTCTACTAACATTATGCATTACCAGTGAAAAGCACGTCACGCGGTCAACTGTTCAATCTCGTTCCCAGAGCCTTCGTTACCCTTGTCCAGCGGAACAAGGGTAACGAAGGCTCTGGGAACGAGATTGCCTATTGTTTCTTCTTGCATTCAGTAACCAGCGAGCAAATAGTTTTGACATCTAACACAGACTGTTCACAAACACACAGATTGCTCGAGATGTTTATAACGAAGCATAAAAGTTTTGAAGGCTCGCTAAGTTGTCTGTGCTTGTGTGGTCTTAGCTTTTTAACATGGATTTACGGACAAAACAAGCTTGTGAAATTTACATCACCTTTACCATGGAATAATCTAATCGCAGGACAGAGGCCTCGTCATATGCACCAGAGTGCCTTGGAGACCACTGGATGTTATTTCACAATACTTACAAATCCCCCTTTAATGTTGTGAAACAGGTCGTCGTTTTTAAGTATTACCCTAGCCTCGCGCCACGAAAAAACGGAAAAACCGAAAACCGCGAGCTATATTTATGATTCACCAGCACCAGCACAGTTAAACGGCCGAACACAGAGACCAACAATTCTGTTCTATCCGTAAAAACCAGTGGAAATAACGTTGCAAAGGGGCGAAAAAGCAGAGGTTTCATGTTTTAAGCGTGTGTATACTTCACTCAGCTCAGTTGTTGTTCGTCTGTCGTGTCTGGTAGCATATTTTGAGATCGTTTGGGATACATTTGGGAATTTCTATATTTCAACCGTTTCGAAATTTTAATACATTTTTGAGCAGTTTATTGAGGTATTCGAAGAAGCCTTAAAGCAAAAATAAATGACGGAAAAAAGAAAAAACAGAAAAAAAACGGTATAATATTTCCGTCAGCGATCAAAGGGACAGACGAGCAATTATTTGGAATGGACAGTGTCACCTGCTGTCACTTTCTGTGTTCCATATTCATAAGAATTTGTAACGTTGTAAATTTTGTTGCTTCGGGGTAATAGACGGACCAATTTCGATATATTAAAGTTCAGCCTAAAACGATGGGGTTGTGCTGAGGTGGCCTGAGGTCTATTGTTTTAGGCTGAACTTTAATATATCGAAATTGGTCTATTCACTTTTCAAAAAAGACCAATATACTTTTGCTGGTAAGAGATTGAAACGAGAACAGAATATCAACTAGAGGCTAAATAAGCACGTTTATCCACAACTTCCAAATGTGTTAATAAATTTAATTTATTTAAATGTTAGGTGTAAATTAAAGTTAATAAAGTTAAGTTCGCTTAAATTATTCTGTCCCTTCTTCCATTCGGTTCTCTAAGTTAGTCCCAGACCACACTAGGGCGGTTTTAAAAATATGCGTTTCATCTCAACGAAAAACAAGCAAAATATTTTCGACTACACTAGCGTTTTCGTTTGGTTTTCACCTGGCCACACTAATTCCTTTTCATATTCATACGAAAATACTTACTTTTTGATGCGTTTTCAACCATCGCCCACAATTAAACGACCGATAACACCAATCGAAACGACACTACATGACTCTTTTTTCGGCATCGTTTTCAAAGGTCTCCGTTTTCACCTATCCACGCTACAAACGGAGCGCTAGCGTTTTATAAGCGATGCATTTTCAAAAGGCTCCACTTCTGAAACCGTTTTTGAACGCATTTTCATCATCGTTTTCGGTCATTTTACTCTGGACGATAGGCGAAAACGCATCAAAAAGTATGTGTTTTCAAACGAAAACGGTGGTCGGGGCTTTAGAAATGTGCGCAGTTTGGAAGAATATAAGTCCCTATCTCCAGGGAAATTTATGAAACGGAGAAAAATGTATTGACGGTCTAGACTTATAACAATGCGCTTTTGTCAGAAAACCAATTTTAGCTTAAAATTGAGGTCTTACTCAGTCGCGAGGTTTTACTTAATTTTTCTTTACAAACTGACTGATTAAGAGCAGGTACAATCACCCTTGTAAACCTAACGTGAATAAATGATCAGTTTCAAACGTGCTGCGTTGGCAACTCCCAACACCTTTAAGTGTCTTTGCTTACAACTGAACCTTTCAAAGTCAAAGTTCTTCCACTTCCTCATTTCTAAAGGGGCATCTTTTCCGATAGAAACTTGAATCATAAATTTTCGATGGACCGAATTGTATTCTTCGATCGGAATGCAGGTTGTGGGTTATTTCTAGTTTTGCAAATTTTTGCACGAACAAAGGAACCCTAGTCAATTTCGCATTCATTTCGCTTTCCGCCCAATGCGCAGCTCCAGTCACCAAGTATTTGCATAAGAATAGCCTTTATCTATAGAAAAACCAATTACCTATATCGGCTGGGGTATATTAAGCGGCTTGTTAAACGCTTAATTAGTTGCGTAGCTCGAGGGTACCCCCAGAAAAATTAGGTGGTGGTGTGCGGCCCTCTTCGAAAACCCTTAAGCCCCGGCCAAACGATCGCAACATTTCAACTTAACACATCGCAACATTGTTGGGCGTAACATGTTTCGTGCGTTTGGCCACCCAGTTGTGACGTGTTGCGAAGTGTTGCGACATGTTGGGTGTTGTTGGCTCAAATTTGAAACTGGTCAACTTTTTCATCTAACATTTTTGGATGTTGCATGATGTTGTAGTCGTTTGGCCAGGTTCGTGCAACAATGTTGCACCCGGGCATGAGCACTAGTTCGATTTTCTATACCCAACATGTCGCATCATGTCGCAACATGTCGCAACAAGGTGGCTAAACGCGTGCAACATGATGCTGCGCTGAAATGTTGCGATCGTTTGCCACTGGGCCAACAATGTTACGATATGTTGTGATGATATGTTGCGAAAATCTACCATTTTCCCTATCCTATTTACGATCTGTCCAAAATCTCCATACATTTTTTAAGACCTGAGCCGCTCTGTACTTCGGATTACGACTCCGACTCCGACTTCTTCTCACTTGCTCGTGCACGAGTTCAAGTTGAAGTGGCGGTGAATAAATTCTATTGTTGGTTTCCCTTGATCGTCCAAACGAGAAGCCACCGAGAATCTAGTCTTTGCTCTGTTACATCTCGCATTAACTTCTGTCTAGCCAGCACAGTCTTCATCTAACTTTTGACTTCTTCTACTTCTACCACTTGACGAACAAATGCATACGCGCAATTAAATACCATATCGGTAGCTGTGTGTGGGCCACACGGGCGACTGACCTTGGAGGGTTAAACACTCTTTTAGAATACTAACCCAAACACTTTCACGCGACTTTCAGGAGCGAACCTACAAAGTTCTTGAAACAACCAATAGAAACTAAAGTTTATAGAATAAGAAACCCAAACAGGATCTTTTGTGGGAGATCCAGACCAAGTCCAGTAGACGAACCCAAACATGACCATTGATGGGGTATTGTACGGAGTTTAAGAACTCTCGACAACTTGAAGTCACAAGACTCTGCGAAAACGCTCTTCAAACAGGAGGAATTTGCTTTGCGTTTTAATGTGGACACAAAACATTTTGAAAAGGAGCTCTTCGACGAAAACGGTGGCTTAACGATAATCCTGTCATTGATTCCGACCTTCAAGGCTGCACTCAAGCATTACTGCCGCTGGTGATTGTTGCATTTTCAAATTTCTTTCAATCTGAAAAATGAGCATAGTAACAGAATAGAGAAAAAAAGGAACAAAAACAGGAACAAAAACAGAAACATTCGTTTACTGTATATTGTGCTTCGTTGCCTTAATTTTTACAATAACATCAAGCAACTTTTCCGCCATATTGATTTTGGGTTCATGTCTTGTTGTTTTCAGGCTCCTCAGCAATGATGCTGGAATACCAGGCCTCCTATTCAGAGACTGCTTGTGATTTTTTTGTTTTTTACTTTTTTTGCAATCTGACCGACCGACGCAATATCAGGAAACGCATTCAACGATAAACGAAAAAAAAGGGGGGGGGGGGGCGGGGGGAGGGGAATGGCCTAATGTGGATGGTGCCTAAAGTAACTTGCACTGGACGAAATATATATTTTTTTTTTCATGATCAGGAAAGGCAATTTTTAAACTGCTAATAAATTCAATTTGAAATCGCTAACACTAGTAATATAAAATTTATAGACAAAAGAAAGTTTTGATTTAACAAGGCGACGTTGCATGCAAGCCCGCATGTCACAAAATATTTTATTCGTCAAAATTCTCAATTTTACGTTGTGTTTATTATTTGTTTAAATTCTCTCTAATTTACGTCTTGTTTACATAAGGTAACAGATGTGTTAGCTTCGGTATTGCTTCACAACTGATATATCAAAATCAAATCGACGTGTTTATGCTTTTGTGTCTTTCACAGTTAAGTATAAAGATACAAAAGAAAAGACTTAAAACAAAGGTGTCAATAGCTTTCCAAACATACGTCCTTTCAACCTACTCGTCAAGCTATCTGCGTCACGCTATCTCGTCACGCTATCTACCCTTTAGGGCTGCTCATCGCGCTATCTTGTCACGTTATCTGCTTATCACACTATCAGCCTTTTCGGGCTGCTCGTCACGCTATCTGCGTGGGTGGCTAATTATCAACCCTCTCGTATCAGACGGTGAGAGGATTAGAAGAGTCAGAATGGCAGTTAAGAGAAGATGATGGGTCTGTTCCCTCATTTTTATGGTCGATTTCATTGCCTCGACAGCTGAAGAATATTGTAAATGGTCCGCTTCAATGAGCGAAATAATAAAATGTGAATGATATGGTTTGCCTCAGGGGTCGAAGTTGCTCTCTACACAAAGCTGTTTTGCATCACACGTCCCTAATCCCGTTTACTACCGTGACCAGCAAGCTGTACTCGGCAGTTTACTCAGAATACAAGTATTTTTTGCCTGGTCAGTTAATTTCACTACTCCGAATTTTCGAGATTGCACTGAGAGCAAAACTATCCTTCCGAAATAGGGCCTGATCGATATCTTCACACTTCCATTCGCGAATTAGCAAAATTTGCTCGTGTAATACTGTGATATACTGAGGTCAGTGGCAGTTTTGTGATTTTTAAAGTAAACATTTAAAGTAAATTTATTACAAATACTTTCATGAAATAGAGTATGTAGCAATATTTTGCTCACTGTCCCAAATATTGACTAGTTTTATTCGCTTTTCAATGATTGAGACACTGGAATTAAAAGCTAGGAACGCGCTCGCGTTGGTCGGCTGCTAACTGCTTTAGCCGTACGCCAGAGCGCATGCGGGCTGGTAATGGAACATTCAGACAGTTCTTCCGACTTATAACACCTAGCACACAATTACTGAATGGTTAATGAAACCTGTGTAACGCGCTTTAACCAATCAGAGTGGAGTTGGCTGCCTTCTCAGCCAATGAAATGTAAACAAAGCTGTCGTGAGTTGGCATACGTGAAGTTTCTCCCGCTTGCCACCAACTACATATGTTTATTTCAGTTATAATTCGTTCATTACGAAAACGCTTGCAAATTTCCAAAACAAAGGAAACGACGAACTACTTCAGGGAACCCTTGTTTGACAGAAGTTTGCAGGTTTTACATTGATTAGCAAAGGTGCTTTCTTTTTTAATATTCAGAAAATTTCCGTGAAGCGCCTCATGCACCCTACTGTTTCTTTCAAGACTTAATTTCCGTTAATCCCCAAAACCTTATGAACTTCCTTCAGATTCAGCTTTAGAAAGATAATTTTCGCAGCAAAATTTTACAAACGCCTCGCCTGTCAAAGAAGTCCAGATGGTCTTATTACAAGCCGTATTTTATTTGCATTCATTTTTATGACTATATTCAGTTCTTTCCGCCTGGTACTTAGTAAAAGATAAACTGCGCATTTTGCGGGAAGAGACCAAACTGCTTACTTTCTTTCAGGAACATTTTTATTCCGCTTCGCGTATGACCACAGTGGTTGTGACGGACGAGATATTTTAACAACGTGCAAACAAGCCGCTAAGAACATAAATGTCCTTGGGAAAACAAGGAGAGGAGTGACAACGTCAAGACGGTCAGGTGAATTCACTTTGAGTGGTAATCATGAAAACAATATGTGAAGATTCGCTACTGTATTTCCCCTCAAACTCAGAAATTGAGGACCTCCATTCTACCTACATCGCCAATTGTGTCTTCAACAGTTTTCTGTCCTACAACGCCATTGCGTTGAACATCGTAACAATCCACGCAATACGAAACACGGTGTCAATGCCAAAGACTATAAAAACATTGCTGCTGAGTCTTGCTGTTTCTGATGTTGGTATTGGTGCACTAGTTCTGCCATTTTATATTTCACTTCTGGTCGGCTGGTTACAACATAATTCCAGCTGTAGCAACAATGAAGTGTTCCACATCATTCTGTACTTGTTTTCTGTGGCATCGTTCTCTGGTGTTGTTGCTGTAAGTGTTGACAGGTTCTTGGCAATTCATCTTCATCTCAGATACCAGGAACTTGTGACTCACAAGCGAGTTGTTGCTCTAGTGATCTCAATATGGCTGCTTAGTGTGCTTCTTTCTTTACCAATGTTGTTTGTCTCACCCGATATTGTCTATGTTATTACTATCATTTCTGCAGTTGTCGGCCTGCTTGTTATGACGGTGGCATACGTCAGGATTTATTTAGCGGTACGACACCATAAGAATGAAATGCAGGCTCTAACTCTTCAAGTACAACACTGTACACAGACCGTATGTTCGATTACCAGCCGCTTTTCGGGAGAGGAGACCGGACTCGAGATAACGACAGAAATCGAGCCTATACAGACCAGCGAAATGGCAAATTTTGCCACTCTCGTCAAATCTGCTTTTGGCACATTTTACGTGTACCTTCTGTTTTTGGTTTGTTATTTGCCTCACGTAATCTCCATGGCTGCCATCAAAATCCACGGCCCAAGTATTTCTTTGAAGAGATTTTTTCTTTATTCAATGACTCTCGTGTTTCTCAATTCAGTTTTGAACCCCATAATTTACTGTTGGAAGATGAGACACCTGAGACGTGCCTTCTTGAACATACTACGGAACACCATTACTTGGCTCAGAAGTCGCGCATCATAATAATCATAGGACTTAAGGCCCCGTCTACACGCCTTAGTTAGACAACGTCCACACTACACCAGAGAAATTTGAAAACGCAGCTTTATTTTTACGATAAGGCCTACGGTTCACACTAATCCGTCACGAAAACGGAGCTTTTCGAAAACGCTCTTCAAACCGGAGGAATTTGAAAACGCCGGCTTCGCGTTTTCGTGAGGACAGAAAACATTTTGAAAACGGAGCTTTTTCAAAACGTAAATTTCTTTGGCCGAATTGTTTTCAAATACAAATCCAAAATGACCGCCGGTTATTGTTGCGTTTTTAAATTCCTCTGGCGTAGTGGATGGGGCCTAAGAAGCCACACGGCATCACACTATTCGTAGGACTGGTTAAGTTATGTCTTGATTCTCCAAATTCAGTTTAATCGTTGTTGCCATACAATTTTCGTGTATAACAAGTACTGCGCTTTGTCTCAAATCCGTGTATGAGAACGAACTAAAGCGTATAAGATTTTATCGATTTTTATAATGACGTATCACTAAGACATCTTCAATTTTAGTTGTATTCTTAGATGTATTTAGGTAATTTTAGTTTTTGATTTTGTAGACACACGAGCCAGTAAGCTTTCAGCTTTAAACATCATGGTGTTTAAATAAAGGCCGTATATCTCTATGTAATACAACGCTGAGGAATTAAAAGGAACGTGAAAAAGACATTCAATGTCTGATGTACTTAGTTCCATGGTCGTTTTATGATTAGAAAGAGATAAGTGAAGATAGCAAATATTTGGAATAAATCTAAAAAAATTATGTAAGACATGTTAAGCCTGGTTGACACTTGTGACATGTCGACAGGATTGTTATGTTGCAGTGTGGAAATGCTGACATAAATGACAGCATGGAAACATAACGGCATAAGGAAAAAAACACTGATAGATTTCTTCCTTATCCATTATCAGCTAAATGAAAAAGTGCATGCCATTAAGGTAATGTGATTATGTTAGACAATGAGAAAATTATGGAGAGTTGAAATATCTCGCGAAAGAAAACCTCTTTTCGAGCGTGAAACCCTCGCAGATCCTCGCACACCATCGTCGACAACGCCTCGGCTTCGGTTATTAAGCTATCGATGGATAGAATTATACACCCACTGTTGTCCTATCAAGTTGTGTTCAATTTGGAAGCACCTCTGACTTGTTCCACTCCAAACGCGAAAGATCAGCTCATCACTGCCATGCATGGCAGCCAGTTTGCTCACATCTTGGGCAAATGTCGCCCCTCTCACGGAATACACTGATCAGCGGAATTACCACAAAATCAATGTTTGCGACTCATGAATAGCTGACCGAGCGAGTGATTTGCCCCCAACTACTGTAACTCCTTCCATCTACACTTTCACTGGTCAAAAATGAATCACTGATTCTGTTGTAATTGCGGTATATGCCAGGATTCCAGTGTTTTCCTTACGCGATTCACTTCAAAGTTGCTCTGAAATCACAAGGTTAAACGCGTTTAGACCCTCAGTGGATTGTTTCAGTCATCCTGAACAAACCTCCTCCTAAAATTACTCCACTGAAACCCATAACATGATTAAATGTATCAATGGTTTACCTGAGCTACGTACACAAGATTACTCGCAAACAACGAAATCCGAGACACAACAGGAATTTGTTTCACACACAAGTCTAGACAACCAACTGATCTAGAAACAAATGTTGTTTATGATATTCCCTGAGCAGATATTCCGTGAAACGATGGAGGAGAAACTGAAGGGTGTTTTAATACAAACCAGGAAGAAAGAACACATTACATGTACAAACACGAAAACCTACAAAAAAGGTTCAAATATTGCCACTCATGGATGGTTGAAGAGCCTTTTTATTGACTTTAACAATGCCCGCCCATGTAGTATTTGGGGTGTCTACAAAACGAAGACCTAAGACCTAAGACCTAAGACCCAAGACCCAAAAACGAAGACTTGTTTTTTTAGACCTATCAAACCAGAGACAGTCAAACCGGGTCAACGCTTTTCTTCAGACACCAACTGACGCGAAATCAATGGGTCTTCGTTTTGTAGATGAGGCCGGCTCGAACTACAAAACGAAGACCCTCGCTTAAATGCTTTGTTCGTTGTCAGCTGACGCGAAATGAATGGGGTCTTCGTTTTGCAGATAAGACCGGCTCGAACTACAAAACGAAGACCCTCGCTTAAATGCTTTGTTCGTTGTCAGCTGACGCGAAATGAATGGGGTCTTCGTTTTGTAGATAAGACCGGCTCGAACTACAAAACGAAGACCCTCGCGTCAACGCTTTGTTAGATGTCAACTGACGCGAAATGTGTTCTTGTATAATGTCGACAGTTTTTATCGGCTAATCCCCTGTTCTTGGATCGGTATTTACACTTATGCAAATTCGGCAGCAAAGTGAGATAGTACTATACAAAAAAATTGTGCTAAGAACTTTATTCTGTGATGCAAAATGTAATAACACTATAGTTTCATACATATAAAAAATTTAGTGCGGGGAAGTCTTCGCCCTATCCAGTTCTCTGTGATAAAAATATAGTTTTGATACACATAAAAAATTTGGTGCGAAGAAGTCTTCGCTCTGTCCAGTTCTCTGTGATTTAAATATAGTTTTAATACATATAAAAAATTTAGTGCGAGGAAGTCCTCGCCCTGCCCCGCTTTCTGTAATTGGGTTGTACTCCCCCTTAGATATTTTTCAGAAACACGCACATGGGTGCCTTATTTCGACTCCATAACTGCTGTTAAATCTGTTTGGTGCACGTATATTTATGACTTTGTTGTATCTATCAACAACATCTGCTAACGTCACAGGAAAGAATTTTCCCAGTTGTGAGTGTGCTTGCACCAAATTTCAATTTTTGTACGCGGTATGGTCCTGCATCGAATACATTTACAAAACGAGGGTCTTCGTTTTGTAGTTTGAGCCGGCCTTATCTACAAAACGAAGACCCATTGATTTCGCGTCAGTTGGTGTCTGAAGAAAAGCGTTGACCCGGTTTGACTGTCTCTGGTTTGATGGGCCTGTAAAAAAACAAGTCTTCGTTTTTTGGGTCTTAGGTCTTACTACGATTATCAGTTGAGTAAGGCGGGACGAAAGTTTGGTCACCAAGTTTTAACGTAAAAAATCCTGTTGTTGTCACAAGCAACTGACTCCGTATCCATTGGCAACTTGTCGGCCTTTGACGTCATTGGCAGCAAAGCGCGCGAAATTGTAGGCGACGCGACAGGCGATGCACGGCTGTTGATATTGTTACCAACGGAAACGAGGTAAGTTGACCGTTACAACATCATAATTTTAAGGTCAAAACTTCGTAACCAAACTTCCTTCGTACCTTACTCAACTGATAATCGTAGTAGGTCTTAGGTCTTCGTTTTGTAGACACCCGTAGTATTCGCGACGTATTCAGCACAAACGGATGCCATTTCTTTTTCTTTAATTTTTAATCACACACCGATGTCTGATATTTACAACCTTGTACACATTTGTTTCACAACAAGAACATACAAAGAACTATCTCATCAACATTTAGGCTAAATGCAAGTCAAGGGCAGCGTCTGTGGAGGAGGCTGGACTGAAAAAAGGTTTTAAAATTAAAACTATCATTATTTAAAAATATCGTCTCTTTTGGAAATGAGATCCACTGTATCTTTGACAATATTTTCCTTGTTGCTCCGGGACACCAACATGGTTTGCTGCCATAAAAACTCAAGAGTGTGCCATTTAAATTGATATACAAAGATAAGAGTTATATGTGGCCTTTTATGAGAAGAGCTAGCTGAGTTTTTGATACTAACAGCTGACATCAATGTGATTTCAAGCTTACTAAGAACAGGGTGTTATTTTACTTATAATACACTGTACAAAACGATGACCAGAAGTGATCGTATACTGCTGTTAACAAGCAAGTCCTCTTCGTCTGTTCATGGTGGTTGCTCGTTTGTTTTCCCTGTTTTTGAGGCCTCTCTTTCGACGTTCTTCCCTGTGGAAAAAAAAAAAAAAAAAAAAAAAATTTCTTGGTATTTTTCTACCTCAGGATGTCTAAACAGAATAATCTTACCTTAAAGACAATTGATTTAATAAACTGTTTAATAGTAAATTATTTGGATCATGTCTACTTTGTCTAAAGGCATCTGTGGTCAAGTGTCAACTAATTTTTGCAGACATGCTATTGAGTGTCAATCAATACATATGAGTCAGTTGACAATCAACCAAGTGTTGGCCCAGTATCGATCAAGATGTCCATCAGGTGTTGATCAAGATGTTGACTGAGTGTTGATCAAGAGATCAATCCAGGGTCAATAGAGAGTATTGATCGACGTTGTCTGTGGATGCCTTTAGTACATATGATCCAATTATTTGAAGATCGTCGTCGTCGTCATTATCATTATCCTTCTAGCACCTCAGGGGGGTGTGAGGCCACACATCAACTCTTTTCACCTTGCACAGTCTTTACCCACATTTTCAACCTGCGTCCACGAGGTTAATCAAGTCTCCGCCATTCACTCTCAACCGTTCAACACCAGGTTGTTCAAGATCATACTTTCTGCGCAATCAAATTATTAGTTGAATGGACTGTAGAAAATTCTCACCTTGACACAACTTTTACATTTTTCACATCAATTTTATGGCTTTTCAATTTTGCTTCGCTGATAGTTGGTTTGCACTCCTCTTTGTATGAAGAAATAGGTTTAAGTTTTCCAGTATGGGGTTTGTATGGCAATGGTTTAGCCAGACTAGCTTGCAGATCAAATTTTTTCTTTGGAGTTGGAGTTGGGGCAGCTGGTATATTTGCTGGCAAAAATCTGTGAATTAAAAGAAAAAGAGAACTTTTAAAAGACTTTACTATCAATAATTGTTAAATAAATTTCTGATGGAGAATTACTTTTTAAACCTTACATGTAAATAATATTGCAAGCACTCAACACTGTGTGGAAGGCATGATAAAAGAAACTAGAGTCCTGGACAAACAGAGAGCATATCATTTTGTGCAAGATGTTTCACTGTTGTGTTTACCACTAAAATTGTTGCATAAAATATTGCAGCTCTAGCTAGAACATTCATGCAACAATTTTAGGGGGGGGGGGGGGCACATGATATAATGTAACCATTACGAGCAATGTTGCATGTAATGATGCACCATGTGTCCTTAAAAGTTTGCTTTTGGGGGTAGGCATGCTAGGGACATGCCCCAGAGGACCATATGGGAGAGTGAGTTCTTTTGACCCATGTAAAATATTGGATCCACACTTCTCAAATCCTGGTTAGAGAACCTTGCTTCTCAGGAGCTCAGCAAGCCCTTGCCCTCCTGACCAAGATTGTACTGAGAAAAACTATTGTGTCTAAAGCCCTGGTCAAACGGCGCATGATAGTTGATTCTCTCCTAACTATAATCAACTATCACCAACTATCATTCACAAGGCCAAACTGCCTAAGAAGTTCCTGATAGTTGACGATAGTTCACCGGCAGTCGTGTGAGCGGTTAGTTTCAGGCTCTTTCTGTGTAAAAATGTGAACACTAATATGGTGTCACATGAGACAAACTTGTAAAAGTATGAATTTTTCGCGATGAAAGAGGGTGGCAGCTTGTTTACTGGTAATCGATTTGTTGGAGGAATGTACAGAAGATGAATCTGGAGAGCATTGGTGGAAGAGAGGACGGACAAGGGAATGGATCAAAAGGAGAAACGAAAGCGGGATGTTGAAATTGGTGGAAGAATTGCAAGTGGAGGACACTCCCACTTACAAGGAAATGCTGCGAATGAACTGTGAAACATTTGAGGAAATATTGACCGCTATCGGGCCTGTGATTACCAAAACAGCTGACCGAAAAACTGTCATGAACTATCATACGTGTGGTCAAATGAGAAAAACTATCATCGACTATCATGAAGAATTTGAACAAGCTCAAAATGAATGATAGTTGGTGGTCAAACGGAAGCACGTGCTTCAACTATCATTGACTATAGGCCCTTTGCAGCTGGGGTCACGTGACCAAATTTTTCCTAAAAGGTTTTTGTATTATGGGCTACAACTAAAAGAATGCCAGAAATGGAAAGAGCGATCGAAAATACCAAAATGGCCAAGTTTGAGGCCCCAGGAAAAAACGAGTAAGTTTATACCATAGTTTGAACTTTTGGAAAATTTAGAGGATTCATATGGAAAATGTTGCTGGAGAGCAAGGTCTTGCTCTCCAGCAACATTTTTCCATACAAATCTTCTTATTCTTTCAAAAATTCAGACCATCATAAAATCTCACTCTCTGATGATGGGGGCCTCAAACTTGGCCATTTTGATATTTTCGACATGCTTTTTCCATTTCTGGCATTCGTTAGTTATAGCCCATAATTTTATGAAAAGTAGGTCACGTGATGGCTTAGCTGCAAAGGGCCTATTGTCAACTATCATCGCCTATCATGGGCTGTTTGACCAGGGCTTAACATTACGAAAAATGTAGTCATAAAAGAGGACCACATATAAAAATCTGCAGCAAAATTTAAACCTGAAAGGCGTAACAGCCATTGATTTGCGAGCAGGATTTGCTGGTGTCTTTGGTCTTTTCTCCCCGGTTGTTGTTGTCGCAGCAAAGGATTTACGAGCTACAGGCGTCTTTGGCTTTCCCTCATTGTCAGCAGTTCCCGAGAAGATGGGCTTGAAAATTTTGGGTGATTTCAATTTGAGTTTTTTGCCACTTGTAGCAGCTGCTGTTGCTATGGTTACTCTTGTTTGCCTGTTTCCAGGTTGGAAGAATGGCTTTGCTACAGGAGAACCAAATACAAAGGTTGATGATTTGTCGAGGCTTGTTACAGTGGGCTTGAAAGTAACCTCAGCTGGTTTGCCCTGACTTTTTCTAGTGGCTCCAGTTGACTGCAAGAAAGCAACCAAAGAACAAGAATTCTCAAAAGTTCCCAATTAAACATCTTGTTAATCTGTTAAGTAAATCTTGCACTAAGAAAGTTTTCTAATCTGTGTGCTAATAGTAACAATTGAAACATACTTTTCTTGTGGGAGTTTTTGAGTTTCTGTTGCCAGACTTGCAACTTGAGTTTATGACTTGGTCATAAACAAGAAAAATTAGTTGACAATCGCAGTTGATAACACAATTGACATGTCAATAACTTTTCATCCATCTGTTGCTACCCTGCACGTCCACAAAGAACACATGGAGTAGCACACACTACTCATAATTCTTCTAACCAAAGTGGCTTCCAGTATACAAATACAGCTGTACAGCTTTGGACTGAATGCTGGTATAAGAAAAGATGCAAACCATGGGACATATGTGAAGCTAATAATGGCAGCCCTTCCTTCTTCTACTAAAAAAGTGTTGAGTGGTTGCGGACTTTCCATGATCCACTGAGGTGTAGCTGATTTGATAATAAAGTAAGAGCAGTCCATGTTTTGCGTAGTCTATTGAGTGTGCCTGCGAGTAAACCTCAAGGCAAAGGTGGCCGTGCGAAATCCTGGGGACAAGACGCACACAAAAGGAGGGACTCCTTTCTCGTCCTCAGGTCATTATTTCCTCAAGGTTTTCTTTTGCATCATGCACAACAGACTAAGCAAAAGAGTGACTACTTTCAGTCTAATTTGATAATCACAGTGGGAGTAACATGACTGAGATCCATGATTGTATTGTCTTGGGTTTTCCTTGCCTTGGTCCTCTCACCTTAGCTCTCTTGAGAGGCTGATTAAACCCTTCCATTCTTTTTCTTTTTTTCTCCAAATAGATATCAATAGAGTCCATTCTGAAAATTGGATAGTTAAGGGGAGGTGTTAGTTTTGAGTTTGACAGATTACAGGTCATATTTGTAAAACAAATTTCTGAGTATTCTAAGTGAATTTCAATGCATGCTCTTAAAAATCAATTATAATAATTGCAGTTTCAAAGTCACACCTTAAATTGCTAACCATCATACACTGATGTTACATACTAAAGTTTTATTGACTTACTTTTCAAACTGTGACTGGTGAATTTTGTTCCATTTAGCATCTGTAACAAGAAGATACAACAGCTTGAGTTACAAAGTAAGAGAAAACAGGCTGGACAAACTAATAGTAAGACTTATTGTCAGCCACAACCGAACACTGTCCTCAGAAAGTTTACATTGCTCAAATTGTAATCCAGATGCCTAACATTATTTATGAGAAGTCTGTTTTGTCAGCCAATTAAAATCTTACCTACGGTTAAGGAGCTGGAGACAAGAACACACGTAACTTACCCGGAGTTTTATTTGTTTGTACTGCTGATGAATCTTTATTTAAGAACTGAACAAATCTGGGAATCTTACATTCCACTGGCACTAAAAGAGGCAGAAAAAAGTTTTCCTTTAATACAAGGTAAATAAATTGTGATTTGTTTTTTGCTATTAATAAAAAAGCTTGTGAACCTAGATACACCTGCCTACATACATGTATTATATCTCAGGGCTGTCATTAAGTTTTGAGCCACCTGTTACCTTGGTCTTCACACCTGTAACAAACTTGTTACTTTGTGGGTGAATTGAATCAATAAAACGGCTTGCAATTTCATCTGTAACATGAAGGGCCAGGCATTGTGGGTTACAGCCCTTAATGACAGCCCTGTATCTTAACTTGTAACAAGAAGCGGGGTGGCTAAAAAGTATTGGTGAAGATTGCAGCTGCTTTTAAAGGGTGCTTAGTTTCAATTTTCTACAGAAAATATGGTTAACCTTTTGGGTGTTGTCATGGATGGATTGCAGTAAATAAACAGTAAGTTGTTTTCTTTCCATGTGCATAAATAACTATCAGCAGACAATATTATAAAACTTACTTTTTTCCTCAACTTTCTTATCAAGCTGGTCCATGAGTTGCTTCTTATAACTGTCACTGTCGCTGTCATCTTTTTGTTTGTCTCCTGCCTCAGGTTTGTTAACAACCTCATTGACATGAACCTCCGCACACAAAGTGTTTTGAATTTGCTTTTCTTGTGAAACAGAAGAACTAGGGACACCCAGGAAAAAGAAAGGCTACAAGTTAACTTTTCATTTTTTTTTTTTGAAGGAATTACCTTGAAATAATCCAAAATACAACCCAAGAGTTTGAAGGTCTTGGAGTAACGGAGTAACCTGACCATGTATGTAGCATTGTGCTGTAAACAACCCAATACCACAAGACATCAGAGCCCCTACCTTTTGACTACCATAATAATATTGTAATTAATAATGGTAATAGGACTGAGTGGAGTCCAATTCAGTCTGTAATCAAACAAGGTGATTAACAAAATTGGACGACCCCGAAGCAGGAGTCCAATTTGTTAATCACGAGTATGATTACAGACTGAATTGGATGACGCAAAGCCCTGTTACCAATTAATCAAAACTATGACAAATTTTGAGAAATGAACAAACCATTGCTTGAGCGCTGAACGATTAAACATGGTTATGAACGCTGAAAAACACAGTTTACTCAACAAAGGGCACCGCAACAGTATGTGTAAAATGATGTGTACTGTCCAATTACAAGCATGATGCATACACTGCCCAATTAATGCTCAAATCGGGCTGCTGATAGCCAATCATGTTCGAGAATTTTGTTATAGTTTTGATTAAGTAGGTAATTGTTGGAAATCAACAATTAATTCCTTATCTAAGCTGGTTACTCAGCTCTGCCAAGCTATTTTTTTGCCTCAACAATCAAACTGCGAACTTCAAAACTTTGTGACAATTGTGTGCCCCTATTCTAATAAAACTTCCATTGCATGTTACATTCAAGAGATTGACGCTAAATAAACTGACCAGAGAAGTGTTCAAATTATGTGTTCTGTATTCTTTGTGTGTATGTATGAATGTAACATTCAACGAACTGACTTGGAATAAAGAATATTTTTATGGTGTTTCCCTACCTCTCTGCTTTCACAGAATTTTGTGATGCATACTCCCTAAGTGCTTCGATAAGCTGAGAATTCTGAAAGATGAAAAAGAATTTGGAATGAATACTGCACTCTCTAAACAACGTAATTATCCGCAAGACGAGCCAAGAAATATTACGATTCGGGGGATCGGAGTTCTCTTTCAGGTACTTAGTAAAGGCTGTAAACCACACGGGAGAAAGTTTAATATGTCAGTGGACGAGAAATCGAGCTTTGATTCGATCAAGTTCAGTGTGTCTCACTCGAAGCGATCATATCGATCAGTGAAGGAGTACATTTGAACCGCGGGCTAATAACATGCAGTTTTGTCACGCTCAGTAAAACAGTACAAGGCTAATGAGTGACTAATAACAGCTGACAAATAAAAGTTCATAAACACGGACTTTTGTGCATAATTTAGCGTATAACCCTTGTCCAGGAAAGCTCCTATGGGAACGTGAAGATTGAAAAGCACATACCTTGCTGTTCGCTTTGATTCCAACGCTCTTACACAGCTTTTGAAGTTCGCCGCGTTTCATTCCTTCAAGCTCATTTACGTTGAAAGTCACCTCCATTTTCCACATGAGATTAGGCTCCCTACAACTCTATCAGATCTCTCAAATATAACAAGCCTGGCTTAAGTAGTATTGTTCTGTTTCGCTCAAAACGAGATTTACTTCAACAAGGTTCAATCTCAACCGCGTTTGACTTTCGAACGTTTGATCGATAACAGGTGAAATATTCAAATTGACACACTTGTTCTTGATTGGTCGATATTCAAAAACGCGCGCGCCTGAAAACTAGTACTTAGTCTTCACACATTTACAAGGAACGCCTTGGTGTTTACATTTTTCACTAAAGTGGGTTGCCTGAGGTAAGAAAAACATCCAAAGATATTGTTTGGGTTCGGATAAATTGCATTCTATCAATATTTGTCTAATAGTCGACGATACAGTACTTCAAGTATTCATGTTTGCAAGGAAAATACGGGCTTTATGCATGGTTTTTACCCCGGTTCTCAGCGACATAACTTTTCGAACACTCGATCAAAGCGGCGTTCGATGCCTTTCACGAAGTGTCAGATAGCGTTGGTCTGTGCTGTCATCTGTAACTGTATCATTTTGTTCTACGTGTCCCATGTACAGAACATAAACGGGGAGTGGCCGGAACAAAGTCGATTAGCAGCAGTTAAAAACAAAATTGCCTTCCGCGGCGGAAACAGAGCTTGGCAATTTGAAAACGAAGTGACGATTGTCTTGCTCGAATTTGAAGTATTCGAAAATGACATCGGCCGCACGGTTCGTTCCTTCAAGGAATACTTCCCAAACGTCCATATTGTTATTATATCACACAGAAGACCTTACCCGCCATTAGATCTCCCGAATGGGAAAATTCAGCTGGTTGTACAAGAAGTATCTCCAGATCAAAAGCAATCATCTGGAAGGCCAGAGAATTATATCACGACACCCTACGTCATGTTTGTGCCAGATAGTGTCCGACTCGACTCAGCAAGCTTGCCAATTATGATGCTTGAAGAACTCAAAGCTTCATCTAGTTTAACACCTCAGTATAAAGTTGTTGCAGTGCCCGTGAAATCAAAAAAGGCTATCGAGTGCAACAAGGTTGCTTTTGATCTCAAGCGTTGGACGTTAGAGTATTCAGTTTCTGAAGAGCAGGCGCAGAGTTACTACAGAACTTGTGATTCTGTTGGCCCAAGTCAAGTGGTTTTGTTAAAAGCAGCATTTCTTCACAGCCTTAGCACACCCTACATGCGACCTTTTCCTCAAAGTTTGTTTATTCAAGCATCGCTGCACCATATTAAAACAAAACTACTCCACAAGGTGTCTTTCTCGCAGGGATTCAAGCTATTTACCAATGCTCACTCAAAATGGAAATATGAGAACAATATTAAAACAAGAACAGTTGACATGCACAAGAGATTAGGTATCAAGAAAGTCGTTCTCCCCTCTGGGCAGGTAGACTGGTATGGCTGTAGTAAAAACACAGGACGTTGTTTTGGTACTGTTCATCAAGACATGCCTGAGTATCTTTACATGTCGCGATGGACACCACCTTGCTGCCTTGAAAACCTGCGAGAAACAGCACGTTACCTCTTCAACATTCTAAACAAGGCAGGTGTTAGCTATTGGCTGGAGGGCGGCAGTCTGTTAGGTGCTGCTCGTTATGGTGATGTCATTCCCTGGGACTATGATGTTGATATTGGCATTTATCAGCATGAAATCAGCAAGTGCTCATATCTTGTTGAAGCAGAAAAACAGTCCAATGATGGAAAATCATTTGTCGACAATCAAGGCTTCACTTGGGAGAAAGCAACTGAAGGAGAGTTTTTTAGGATTCAGTACAGCCAATACAATCATTTGCATGTTGATATTTTTCCTTTCTTCGAAAAAGATGGAATTATGACAAAGAAGACATGGTTTGAAACTCACAGACAAGACAGGGAATTTCCTGCACATTATTTGAAGCCTCTAGGGACAATTGACTTTATTGGAATCAAAGCATCAGCTCCCAACAATGTTCGGGAATTTCTGGAGTTCAAGTTTGGTAAAGGAGTTGTTGAAAATCCTCAGTATCCAAACCCATCAAAGCTAAAGAAGAAACCCACCAGCAAGTCTTGATTTTTTTCCAGAAGAGTCATGTTATGTGACACACGTTGCGTGACATGGCCCTTTATCTACTTCTTAATGCTTCGATCCATGCCCTCAAGGTAAATGCATTAGCCTTGGGATTAAATGATCTGAGTTCCAGTAAAGTATATTATTAAACAACCCATCTCATTCCCAGGGTCACTCTTCTCCCCACCCCTAAGAGCATGAGGGACCCTAGATGTGACGATGACGACTCTGTGCTCTGATGAAGGGCTAATGCAAAACATCAGCTTTACAAAATAATTCACTTTGCTGGTTAATTTACATTTATCAACTTGAAGTTAATATATGGTTTAGTGTTAGCCAAAGGTGATCTGTCAAAATGCTGGACGTACATGTGGCCTAGAATGGACTAAAAGTCATCTAAGGGGTGTTAACCAAGCGATATTCCTGTTCATAGATTCTGCCAATCATGGAAGCATTGGCTTTTTTGAGCCACGAGGCTTATGAATTCCTATGCTGTACTTATCCAACTTTCTAGATGCTACTCAAGATCTCTCACTTTAATGTCTTCTGTTTGCATGCTCTGTCTGATAATTTAATACTTTGACTAAGATGATTTTTCAAAATATGAAGTTTGCTTTATAAATAGTTTAGCTAGGATTTTAAACATGTAAGTATAAATAAATCAAGGATCATACTATATTCGTGAACTTGTAATATTGTTTATGATTTTCTGTGTAAGTGTAATGTATAGAGATCTTTTTAAATTTTCCAAAATAATTAATTTCTATTTTATTGATATTTCATAATATTACAATTATTGTAAATGTAAAAGGACTCTGCCATTCATTATTTAACCTTGAATAGCATTATTACTGCTTTCTTCCAGCATCCCTAATGACTGACTCTATACTTATTTTCAATGTATAAAGAGATTATTGCTACAAGAAACTAGTCTGTTGTTGGCTGAAATAACTCAGTGAAGTACTTCTTGGAATGCTCTTTTGCATGCAGTAAGGACGCTTCTTATAAAAATCATAAATAAATATTTTAAACTGTATTATCCAGTTTGGTTTTTCAGTGACTTTGCCTTAATTTCTGCTACATCTACAAATCACACACTCCCCAGCGTTCACTTTTGTTTATGATTTATTCCAAAAAATTTTGTGTCTTGTTAGTATAAAATATGAAGAAAGTACTCTGTATGCTTATATCTGTATCATAAGCCAAAGAGCCAAAGCTAAATACAACACTGTTACAGAAGGGTGCTTTTGAAATGAACCCCTATGAGGTACCAAGTCCTGTTTTATGGGCATGGCTTGAAATGTTTTTCACCCCTAAAAGGGTACTATTAAACAACACATCATCTCCTATCATATATTTTGGATCAGTACCCTAAAAGGTACCAAAATGTTCTTGCTGTACCTTTTGAGGCTCAACACCACAGAAAGTATCAAAACCACTTTTTTAACCCCTAAAAGGTATGACAAGCACTCCTGTTCTTTTTGTACCGGAGCCCCCCCCCCCCCCCCCCCAGATTCTGTGGTTGTTCTATAAGTGTCTTTGCAAGAGTAGTTTGCAGGGACATGGTTCATACCCTCTTTTAATTTGGACTAAAAACTCACGGACTTTTCAAGGACATAAGTTCCTGACCACAAATCCAATATTTCAAGACTGTCCACTCAAAAAAGTACCATTAGATATTATTTTAGAATGTGACACCAGATGCACATCGGGGGTAGCCTGTGTTGCAGATGCAACCTATCATGGGGAAATTTCTGTCTGCGATGCAGGCTAGTTTAAGGGTCACCTGCCCAATTTGTTCCAGTCAAGGTCTTTTTTTTAGTTCCTCCACCATGTGGAAAGAGCATTTTCTTGGGGTTAATTTTTGGTCCAGGGATTGTTGTTGTTGTTTTTTTTTTTGGAGGGGGGGGGGAGGGTTTGTTCCAAGCCCAAGATTTTTGGGGGGTTTTGATTTTTGTCTCCATTTTAATAATCATCATTGTCACTTGAAAACCTGAGTTATACCCCCTGGTATATGCAAATGTTTCCATGAGATCACTGTGAGACAATACTCTTATGATTCTAAAGCTAACATATCAATAAATTTGTGAAAATTTGACCATTTCTGTTGCATCCCTAAAAAACATGTGGGCAGAATTTTTCCTCAAATTGTCAAATATCCAAGAAACCCAGATTGAAGCTAAATAAATTTATTGTCATGAGAAAATTAAGTATGTTTTAGGTTTCAATTGAGAATTAATCGATTTCCCAAAGGGGAATTGCTTTGTTTTCTGTTTTATCCAAAGGCCGTTTCCCGCGATCTAAAATGCCAGCGTGTGATTGGAACAAAACCGTTGAATGTTCTGGACGATTGACCCGATCTTTTTCGTGACCACTCGCGTTCCTGATTGGCCCTCTGAGAATAGATAATATATGCAGGAATATTGAATATCAAGCGAGCGAGTCCCGGCCCAGTTTTTGGGCGTCTCACAGTGCTTTTGATCAAGGATTCGATTGTCGCGTTCCTTGAAGCGCCCGCTTTAGCCGTGAAACTACAGCGAACTGCGCGGTCGATTGGGGCAATACAATCATGTCTGTTGATGTAAAACACCCGCTTGATGCGGCCAGCACTGATCTGTTAGAAGTAAGTCGCCATAGACTTGAACCACTCTCGACAAAGATGGAGGAGCGAGATGCAGACGTCATGAAGGTGCGTTTAACTTGATTTTTTTCAAAGATCGGCTTTTCATAAATCAACGACCTACTAAGCGAGGTATTCGTTAGGGTAAGGGCTTTATTTGAGACGAATCGGCAATAGTTTTTTTTCCCCAGGAAAGGTCTTATGTGGGCTGAATGTTTGAAATGTCACTTGTATTAGTGCGTGACGAAAGATGAGCTTGCTTCTAAAATGTGCGAACCGAATGATCACTCCTTCGATTGTTGAGTTCTTGGTTATCAAGCGAAACCTGAATGCAACGTAAAAATTAAATCAATCTCTAGGTATGGATTTATGGATTGAAGCCACGATGAGTATATATTGAAATTACTTATTTAAAGTCAAAGTCTGCAAGCTGGCTGACGGCAATATAAGCTTACGAATCCAAGCTTGCATATAACTTTCATTTGTCTCGCATGTGTTTTCGTTTCGAAGAATTCTTTGTATGTTCGATTCTATCGTTTCCAATTCTATGCAGTTTTTAATTATTTGCTCTCAAGTTTGCGTTGAAGATGCATGCAAACACGAACCTAAGTCGGTTCAAGCAGCAAGTTTCCAATTATTAAAAGGCTACATCGAGACGTGGTCAGAATCGAATGCAAACACGGTCGAACATGCTGGCATTTCGAGAATCTGTGTAAAACGATCGAGCTTGTTACTGTAAATCAAAGTTGTATCTGAACGTCCTTCGATTCATAGTTTGCTAACATGATGCCATAAAATAACTTGTGAAACAACAAATGGCTTGGTGGTTGCATGAGGGAGTACTTCATGCTTTTGAAACATGTTCACAGTCAAAGTTGACCACGTTTCAGTGATCGCGACCATCACACGTTAAACGCCAATCAAACGTGTTCTTCACACAGTGAATATGGCCGTTGGATGAAGTTTTATGCATTTGATCGTTCCTTGCCGGAATATTATCAATACAAATAGCGTTGATGCAAATTTCCACGCTTTCAACCCGCCCATTCATTGAGTCGGTCCGCGCGTCCCATGATTCTTGATTGTTGCTTGTTATCGAAATCAACGTCGTAAAATGCGACTTTTTAGTTAAAACGTGCGTTTACTCTTTGTTTTCCGTATCTTTCTGAAGTAATACGAAGGATTCCTTATGTTTCTGCTTTATGAAAATTAGGGTTCAATACGATCCATCAGACAATTCATGTTGCATTCACAAACTGCGGCTGAATATATGATTTACGTCGAATCGAAGACTTGATCGAGAAGGGCATTTTGTTGGGTTCCTTGGGCTTAATGTTTCCTCACGCAAATCACACACTTTCGAACAATTTCCAGCAGAGATCGCAGCAGTCAATTCAAATGATGAGATTCTAAAGTAACATTTTAAATTCACGCAAAAGTGTAGAAAACATTATCGTGGAATATTGTTTACCGTTGTTTATGTGGTGCATATCTACAGCTTTGTATTGTTACCTGAAGTGCGAAAGTTTTGTGGTATAGTTTCATTGCAGTAGTGTATTTGTAACAAATGATGAGCAGTTTTGGAGCAATCCATGATGATATTAATGATTTAAAACCTGCAAAAGAGTTCTTACAGAAGCAGTGAAATGTTTTGACTAGACCTGTCAAAGTTAACTTCCCCATATTTTGAGTCAAAGTGGAAGAACTGTATAATGCAGATGCAAACAATTCGCCACAATTGCAAGTATTATTTGCAAAATATTTTTAACGAAGGTGAAGGTCACATTTCTAGGTAGCAATATGAGCAAGTTGCCCAGAGACCTAAATTGTTTGAGTCAAAATTGTCCAATCAGCCACCAATAACTGGAATCTATGTCTACATGTAGGTCAAGAATAAATATTTGCAATCTTATCAACTTTTAAGCCTTTCAGTACCAAATTGCAAAATGTAAATTCCCCTTTCTCATTGTTATAAGTGACATTTGAGGTTGTTGTGAGAATATGATAATTCAGCAAAATTTTGTGAGAAAGGTTTAAAAGAGAGGACCCCCCCTAATAAGTGGTTTTCATTTTTCAGACACATGTCAATGTCAATGACAAGAAAATAACTTGTTTTGATATTAAATCATGTCATACATCATTGCACATATTTGCTTCAGTTTGTTGGCTACTGCAAATGACAAGAAGCTGGATTTTTACATATCATTATGTGTCTGGAGTCAAGTTGTATAACTGACATCTCAAAGCCTTTCAACATTTTGCACATAACAGAAGTCGAGTTTTGTTTGATCGTTTGCAAGTAATGCTGCCACTTGTTTTCATGAACATCCAGACACATTCTAGATCGTAGGGCGTTAAGTGTTCATTATTTTAATCTGTCACAGTATCCATTTAATAATTATGAACAATTCTGATTTTAACTGTAGTAGCTTGTTGTGCAAATATTATTAATAGCTACTTGCTCATGCATAATAGTACAGCTGTTTGCAGGGCTCATTAGCCAGAAAAAAAAATTAAGGCTGAAGCAATGTCCATGGTTAAATTCTCTTCCTTGGTATTAAAGCAGTGTTTTACTTTCTCCCTTCAAAAAACAAACAGAAACAAAAAATCTACCCTTGTATAAACTTAGTGGCAGCCTAATTGAAAAGATCCTGATTGACTTTTTTACAGCCCTTCAGGCAGGCCTCACTTGTTTGCCAAAAAGTTTGAGGCTAGGCTAAGGATCTCCTACTGTCTTTGATGTGTTGCATGTAAATTGCTACATAGTGCATATGCACGAAACATGCAATATCTTAGGAATCAATTTCTTAGGAAGCAATTTCTTTTGAAAGTGATTGGTACTGAAGGTTTACACTGTAAACATGTACATGTCTATTTGAGCTCAAGTAACTGATTACTCTATGTACGGTCTCATAATTTTCACCTGTACCAGGGCTTGTCATCTGGGGCAAGCAGATTGTCCTGCCAGGCAAGTAACTTCATTCTCACTCGCCTTATGGACCAGGGCCCAGGCAAGTCATCTGCCAACTTAATTAATTTAAACAAAGTAAACAAAGACTTGCCCAGGGTCAAGCAATATTTGAGAGTTGCTTGTCTGAAGCTAGGATAAGCTGGAATTCAAGTTTTTTCAAAACATTGCATGTGCATGGTTATGATTCAACATTTTTGCATTTTGCCACCAGTACTGATCAGACATCAACTACTCTCAAGCAATTGCCTCTTTTGTCTCAACTTTTGGTTAAATTTAAATATTATTTTATTCGAAACACTTGTAGAGTAGACTTCTTTCTTATCTTCTCCACCAACAAAAAAATTGATCTTTGTAATTAGTTTTCCCAAATGTAGTACTGGCCAGACAATAACTTTTCTGCGAATTCCAGGCTTTCTTGGCCTTGCAAAAGAAACTGTGACCTGACACATGTAACAGCATGGAAAAAATCTGAGACGGTGTGACCAGAGTGATTTGACTATGATTCACTAAAATTCTGCAAGACACAATCTTGTATTGCTACATATAACACTATATACATGTACATGTAGTTGGCAACCAAAGTGCTCTATAATTTTTCTCTAGCACAATCTGCTTGCCAAGGACAATAAATTTATAATTATTTGTTGATTTGCATCAGTAGTTGTTAAATTCTTGTTGGATTTCTATGATTGCTATGAATGGATGTGAAATACATCCAAGAGATTAGTATTCTGGTATAAAACCAGTCATGATTTTTAGATGGTTGATTTTGACAGGTCCTTGCAACCTTGGCCAAAATCTTTGTTTCTGTTATGGAGATATCGGTGGTGTAGTTGGATTTACATGGAAAAGAATCAGATTCAGAGATTTCATATTTTTCCATCAAAGGAATGCATCTTGCTAACACATGTAGTTACACCTGTAACTACAACATTGTGTACAGTATGCATCTCTGATTTAACTAAGTTAAACATGATCAAATTTACAGACATTTGCAACTGTTTGGAAAACTAAGTTTAAGCTTATGCAGGCATGTCTAAATATTTTTGCAAAACTTTTTGGAAATGCATGCATTTGTACATGTCTGATCTTTTGCACATTGCAGAGCAGCATTATATTATGAGCAGAAAGTTGCTATCGTCAAATAGAGCAAGCTAATCCAAGAAATTTTTGGTGTTTGAGCTTATATCAAAGTCAATATAAGTCTAATATATGTAAGAAAATGCTATTTTACAGTAAACAGAATATTTTATTAATAAAAGGTCAAAAGGTTATTGTGGTCTGCTTTAAAAGCTATTTAGGCGAATAATAAGAAATTTATCACTCTCACTGTGGATTAAAATTGTTCTCTAAAAACAAACAAACTTACCGCCTTCGTAAATGGTGAGAAATTGCTGTAAAATTGAAAAGAAATTGCTCCGTTGGTGTTAATTTCATTGCTGTTAGCTTGTATTTCCCGGGCATAATGTATTCTCAAAGAGCTCGTGACTCACGAGCTATAAAAAGCAACTCCATTGGCTGGTTGTTTTATTAGACGCTTTCTGATTGGCTATCGCCCATTTCTGGTAGGGCGGGGAAGCTAAAAGGTGTCACGTGGAATGCGCTGCGGTGCCCAATAGTTAAGTCAGTTTTTGCATTCTCCGTTTGTTTTCCTCGTGAAAGTTTATGTACGATGTTAAAGCGTCCTCTTTAATTCAAAAAGAAGCTGGCTACCTCAGATTTCGTGGACGGTATTCGACAGGGTCGCGGGATTTGATCAAAAGAGGCGCTAGGTATTTGTGTTGCATTGGTTCACATCAATTGTAGGTTCAGTTCGTCGAGTGGTTACCGTGACAAATACTACAGAAATCAAGCAAATATACCACCGAGAAAGAAGCGGAGTTTTAAGTTGATCTGTCCTAGAAAGGCAGTATTGTTTCGCTGCGAAATCTTTGTACGTTTAGCTTCATTTTAGGCCGAAAGATCGAAAGGGTTTACATCGCGTTCGCACCCCTTCGTGCCTCGCTTGAATTAGCTTTCCTAATTTTCTTCTCCTCTAAATTTGGGTTTAAGAAGAAACGAAGTACTTATTATTATACTCTCTCATGTTCCAGGCTTTTATCCAGTCTATGGGAACAATGGGTGAGGTTTCAGCAGACTATAGGGACTCCGAAGAAGATCAGTGGATGGAACAACAGAGTTCGGCGAGACTCTTCGAAAGATCACGAATCAAAGTTCTAGCAGGTTCGTGATTCTATTGTTGTCTGCCATGTGTAATTACGGTTGGAAAATGGCGAACACGTAGCTCATAAACGCATCTCTGCTAATGATAAGCATGTGTACTTGCATGTGAGCGGCATGTTTTATTCAGTCTTAACTGAAGATAAAATGTAAATAATTTATTATCTTCGTATAGCGATCACTTTGTACATATTGAGTTTTATGGCTTCAAGCAATGTCAGTTTTGATCGGTTATCGTATGTCTTGGCTCGATACGTTTAATTGCTCATGTGAAATAGCTTTGAGGTACGAAGACATTCTAAGATGGAGGAAATTAATAAGCTTTTCCTGCACCCGACTTTATTGTTTTGCTTCGATCGTGTTTTGGTTTTCGCCGCATGCCGAGGAACCGAGTTGATTGAGCCATCAACTTTTTGCCAGACAGGTTTGCCGCTTATCACATCTCGAATATTTTCCTCTTACCCAGACAGAACCTGAAACGAATTAAATAGATATCGAAGCGGGATTGTCTGGTAAAAGTCGCAATATTTAAGTCGAATTTTAATTAAGGTGATAGGTGGGGTTCCGACGTGAAAATTGCGTGATCT
Organism: Orbicella faveolata; assembly: GCF_042242905.1. NCBI lineage: Eukaryota > Metazoa > Cnidaria > Anthozoa > Scleractinia > Merulinidae > Orbicella > Orbicella faveolata. The sequence continues at coordinate 3,678,559 of NW_028301555.1, forward strand.
TTTGACCAGCGTGCAAATTGATAATTTGCAGGTAACTAAGTACGAAATAGGTCTAATACTGCGGTTGTTTACTAGTTATTTGCTTGCATGTTTTCACTCACAATAAAGAAAATTCCGTGTTCATTGTTTTATCATTAGAATATAAAAAGTGTTCCTCAAGAGCAACAAAAAAATGATGAGGTGATGTTGTTCTTTCCTAATGAAATTTAAGCTTAAAACTTATCTTTCCGTTTCGTGGTATTCGAACCGAAGATCGGATCCAATATTGCTTGCCTTGCTTCCAACGATTTAACTACAAAGATAGGTACACATAAACTTGTTTACATCGTTTGGAATTTCCCACACCTCAGGTGACGAAATAAATCAGATGTACATTTCAATAACCTTGTCATATATTAATTGTATTTTCTGCCGTACCTGCGTTGCTAATTATTTTACACAAAATTTTGACGATGAATTGTAAAAGTATTTATTTATTTATTTGATTAAGTTTGAACAGTCATCTTGCTTCTTGGAAATTCTGACTATATTATAGTACTGCATTTAAGATTAGCCAGTGGCCTAATGTACCTGTAAGTTGAATTTTAACAGCTTAGTAAACGTGAGCCTACACTTAAGTGCAGGCTTTGGTACCTACTGTATGTCAGTGTTTCTTTGAGGGGAGGGGGTACAGAACATTACCATGTTATGATGGTGGGATTATCTTAGATTAGATAACATTATTTCAAGTATTTTATTTGCGTTTAGACAGTTCTGTGTAAATTTATTCCTTTGATTATTTGCAGATGAAAGAGAAAAAGTTCAACGTAAGACATTCACAAAATGGATTAACTCACATCTTCAACGGGTTGGAGCCAGGGTAAATGATATGTACCATGATCTACAAGATGGAAAAAAGCTCATTCTACTTCTTGAGATTCTCTCTGGAGAAAAACTGGTAAGAGCCTGCACATTTAATAATGTCTAGCAATTATTAACAAACAGTACTTTTTTTGTATTATTTTAGGAGTATCAAGGATTCTTCTTAATTTCTATGCATCATTGTTATCTTCAGTCTTTAAAAAGTGTTATTTTTTCCACAGTCGCTGAAAATATAAACCCAGAATACTTATTATCTATTTAAATGCTTACTTTTTCTCGCTCATTTTTTTTTTCACATGTATAGCCTAAACCATCCAAAGGGAGAATGAGAATTCACCAACTTGAAAATGTAGACAAAGCTTTGACATTCTTGAAACAAAAACAGGTAAGCAGATTAAGTTCTTTCTTTGACGAAGCATTTTTTGGTTTGCAGGTTCAACACCAAAATTCTCCATACTGCTTGTGTTAAGTTTGCTGTTAAGATCTCATCTTCTCTTGTGAGAATTTGATGCTTGATCCGTAAGATTTTGTTACGATGACAAGGGTTATCCCATGTTCTCACTGTTATCTGTTGCTTGCTTGGATTTGTTGTAAGACTACACACCTTGAGAACTTAAACTGGGATTAATAATCTCATAATTTTTTGAAAAAATTTCATGGGTCTCAGTGTTGTTGTTTTTAATTAGTGGTTTTGCTGTCTCGGGAGTGTCAATTTTTTGTAAGGCCAAGAAAGGCTTGAAGTCGTAATGTTTTTTGTTTACAAGTTTTATAAATGAGATATAAATGTCTCGAAGTTTTTAGGAACATCTCTCAGTCGTGTTTAAAACAATATCATTTATGTCTTGGTCTCACATTCCATAATGTGAAAATGTCTCTGGCTTGTAAAGAAAAATGCTAGTCTTGCCTTCTCACAAAGTCTCGTACTAACTTAGCGATTCACCACCTCTAATAATAGATGGATACTAAGTACTACCTTTTTATGTCAGTGATTGATGTGGAAATGTAGTCAGTCCTAAGTTTTTGGTTTGCTTTGTTTTGTTTTGGGATTCTTAGGTCCATTTGGAGAATATTGGTGCTCATGACATCGTTGATGGAAATAACAAGATTACTCTTGGTCTGATATGGACAATCATCCTTCGATTCCAGGTAACAATAAATTCTCACCGTAACTTAATGATACTTTAAACAAAACGAATACCATTATGATTTTGATTATCCCAAATCCATGAAAATATAAAGTTCAAGGTTGCAGATTCAGCAAACTAATAGCAAGATTCCTTAGTTCAGAGCATATCACTTTCATTAACCATTGGCATAAATTGAAGCTGTAATAAACTCTTGATTGCCTATTGCTTTAGTACATAGTTGGCCCATTATGTTTTGTTTTGCAACTGATGTTCAATTTTGTTTCTAGATTCAAGATATCACCATTGAAGGAGAAACAAAGGAGAAGAGATCCGCGAAAGATGCATTGTTGCTCTGGGTTCAATCTAAGACTGTTGGGTACGTGCCCAATGGTGGTTCTTTTTCAGTTGTGTTACACACTGTACTTGCAAGTATTGTCCAAGAAGTTTTACAGTCTAATGCCCTAACAATTTAAATTATCATGTGTAGGTACCGAAACGTCACTGTGTCCAACTTCACCACTAGCTGGCGTGATGGACTGGCATTCTGCGCACTAATTCACAGACACAGGTAAGAGTATGCAGGTGTTCATGAAAGGCAGGGTAATGTGTACGTCAGACCAGAAGTTCATACAGCCGGAGCTTATCCTTCTGTAAGAGTAAATCTACCCTCTCTCTCTCTTTGTCCCTCCCTGGATGGGATGCTAATCTGTTGCAGGGTTATACCCCCCCCCCAACCTCCGCATTTGTTCATTCCAATTATTGAGTAAAGTGTCTTGCCCTAGAACATGAACCATGGTCAATTGAGTAATTTCACCCCTGCATGTAGTTGAGCGATTGCTTAAATTATTCTCTTTGTCTTTCACTTGATGTTGTCCTGATACAAGAGGGAGAAATTAATTTGGTTGCCCCTTTGAATAAAAGAGTGATCTAGGAAGTTGAGAAAGGCAGCTGATTCATAATCTGATATTTTATTTTCTGACTTGTTTTTGTTGATGTCTGTAGACCTGACCTGATTGAATATGAGAAGCTCACAAAGGCTGAACCCGAGAAGAACTTGAATCTTGCATTTGAAGTCGCAGAAACACAGCTTGAAATACCACAGCTGCTGGAAGCAGAAGGTATAATGAAATATGACGAATCATATTGTTAAACTCTGCCAAACTTTCCTTAATTTATTTGTCTTGGCCAAACGTCCTAGGCAACAAACAGAAGCTCCCTCTTTAGCAGTTTAGCTGACATTAATGTTAACAAGGTTCATATAATGGAACCAACAAATAATGTGAGCTTTGGTGTAATAATTTAAAACACAAAAACTGAATAAATGCAAATACAAAGATCAGCTCGCAAACTACATGTAACAGGTAAATGGCACGTTACAAACTTGTTTCTGATGATCAACATGCATGTAGTTTTGATCGTGACTTGTATTTTGCTTTTTAGATGTGAACGTTGACTTTCCTGATGAGAAATCAGTCATCACGTATGTTGCTGCTTACTATCACTATTTTGCTAAGATGAAGACGGTGGAAGTCAGTGGCAGCAGAATTGGCAAGGTAAATTTCTAACATTACCTAGTGTTCTGGGTTGGTTTGATTTACAGGTGCCAAGTGCTTTGTACAAGTTCAAATGGTGTTTTTGATTGTACTTCAGGTGATAGAACGCATCAAGGAAAATTCTGAGCTGATTGAAGAGTACGAGAGGCTAGCAACTGATCTCCTGGAGTGGATTCAAATTACGATTGTTAAGCTGTCAGACAGAAAGTTTGCCAACACACTTGTCGGGGTGCAGCAACAGATGTTGGAGTTTAATCAGTACAGAACTCAAGAAAAACCTCCAAGGTAGGAAGCTAGAAACATTTAAATATACAATCTATGTACACTTTTACTACCTTATAGTATTGGTGGAGTGGCAAATATCATAAAACGTCTACAGTTGGGCACCCCTTTTGACTACAGTAACATTAAAATGTAATGTAAAAGCTGTTTCGGTCAGTGACTTCCTGGGAGAGTTAAACTCCAATACTCAACCCTTCTCCTAACCATGCAATTCTGCATAATGTAGCAAACACGCAGTGAACTGCTTGAATTGACTATGTTTTCCTGAAACTTGCAGGTTTGTGGAAAAAGGCAATCTAGAAGTCCAGCTGTTTATTCTAACGAGCAAATTGCGGGCCAATCATCAGAAGATGTACACGCCTCCTGAGAGCAAGGCACTGAGTGATATCAACAGAGTATGTATTGGGGAATAGTACTACATGTGTAACATAGAGGGTATTACATGCCTGCGCATGGATACAAATGTTATCTTCGAGTGTTCAACTCGATATCTAAGGAGTGAGCACAGCAAATGAGCGAGATATGGAGTTGAACACGTGAAGATAAATTCGTATCCACAAGCAGGCATGTAATATTGTTTATTATATAAACATACTAATAACCACGTTTTTGACAATTTTCTGAAGATTTCCAACCACTTTTCCGAAGATTTCCGAAGATTTTCCAAAATTGTTCCAAAGGTCAGATGAACGCTCCCGAACGTTTTCTGAACATTTCCGAACATTTTCCTAAGATTACCAAAGATTGCTGAAGATTGCTGAAGACAACCGAAGAAGATCCAAAGATGTTTCGAGCATACATCAACAACTTGAAGTGTAGTTGAAGGGACGAAAGAAAAAAGTTATCAAAAAGGAATGATATCTTCACAGTGTAAAAGATAAAAATAGTATCTTCACTGCACATGATGAAGATATGATTTTTGAGTAAAAGGAAAAATCCTGGTTTTTCACTGGTGTTTATATAATAAAATGAGATAAATTAATTATGACAAAGGGTATTAAATGAATCAAGATGGGCAGGAAGTATATATGGAAAGCCTGGGATAGGCTCCAAAACTGGACAGCCCTCTCATCTGGGTTTAGAGGGTTTATGTCGTGGTGTCATATATGGTGCCATGCGAAAGGAAACATGGAAAAGTTGATCCAGACTATAACATGTTCTGTCCAGGAGAAAAACTAGATTCAACAGAGGAGTGCACAGAAACTCCTTAATTTTGTTAGTGCTTTTCACAAGATTACATACTTAATTATGTACTTTCATGAAACTGTAATTGCTGTTCAAAGGAGAATTTCTGTTGATTTATACTTTTGGATTTGTTTGTAACTTAGGCATGGGAGTCACTAGAAAGAGCCGAACATGAAAGAGAACTTGCGTTGAGAGAGGAGCTGATGAGGTACATGTACATCTACTGCTTTTGAAATCTTTCTTGTCATGATTCTTCTCATTAGTCAATCCTATGTACATAACTTTTTCACCCATTCTGTGTACTGTAACACAACCTATGTCTTTGTGCATTTGATCACTTCTATTTGTCCTGTGTGCCTCTTCAGTGATTGTTCTGTCCCTATTAGTTTTCCAATTTCTCTTAACTAATTATTATCATTATTACCTTTTTAATTTAGACAAGAAAGACTTGAGATGCTTGCTGCAAAGTTTGACCGAAAGGTTAGTGGTTGTTTTACATGAATTTTCCAACAGCTAATGATAGACATTGATTGACTTATTGATCATGATTGTTAATGCTTACAGGCTGCCATGAGAGAGACGTGGCTGAATGAGAACCAGCGCCTGGTGTCTCAAGACAACTTTGGCAATGACATAGCTGCTGTGGAGGCTGCAACCAAGAAACATGAAGCCATTGAAACTGATATCATGGTAAGCTAGTTGACATTGTGAGGTTCACTTGTGAGTTGCCCAGTTCATGAAGTAAAGATGTCTGTCCTCTTAAGAAGTTGGTGGTAAAAGCTCAGAATTGATATTGGTGTGTGTTATTTCAGGCTTATGAAGAACGTATCAAAGCCATTGTTCAAGTTGCAGATGAATTACAGAGGGAAAACTTCCATGAATCTGATAGAATTCAACAGAGGTTTGTTCAGCAGTTTTGTTTACATTTCATGTTAGGTGTTACTATGTATATTTGTGGTACAAGAACTTTGTAATCTTTACTTTTTGATGTTTGTTGGTTTGTCTCACTGCCATAGACATACAGGCTTAAAATCATTCAACTTCAACCTACATGTAAGTGTATCAGATCAGATGTTAAATGCCAATTGTGGAAGTGTTTTGCTTGGTAATAACTTTCTTGTGCTTTTTTTTTTTTTGCAGGAAAGACCTGATTCTACAGCTGTGGGAGCAGCTTTTGGAATTACTCAAACGTCGCCGTTCTCGACTGGAGAAGAGCATGAAATTGCAACGTTGCTTCCAGGAAATGATCAACACCATTGACTGGATGGATGAGATTAAGGTATTTGTACAAATAGTTACTGAGTCAGACTGTGGATGGTTATTTTTTTATTTTTATGAATGGTTTGGTGTCTGTTTTCTCTATATAATTTTGCAAAATTTCTTTGCAATTGCAGATGGGCCTTTTGTCTGAGGACTATGGTAAACATTTGCTCGGTGTGGAAGATCTGTTACAGAAACACAGCTTAGTAGAAGCAGATATTGCTGCACAAGCAGACCGTGTCAAGTCTGTTAACGAGCAGGCTGAAATATTCTTACACCTCGACAATGAAGAGGATGGTATGTAGACAACCATGTTGTGTTGTTGCTGGTGAGGTTTTGCAGCCTCATAGGTTATGTTCTGGTTTGATGCATGGCCTGAATTTCCATCTCCATGAGTCACACATTCCCAAATAAACATCTGAAAACATTGTGTGACATCATGTCACTGTTTTGACGTCTTTTCTGGAGTGTACAACTCAAGGTGTTGGCTGAAATTCAGGCCAGGCTTCCATGCCTTAACATTGATTCATGGCAGAATCTGACTTCTAACCTGTTTGAACAGCAATGCGATATTGATATGAAAAATTTATGCTGTGTTTACATTTGAGCTTTTCCCAAGGTAAACAGTTACTAAGGTCAAGTTACTTAACCTTGGTACATTCGTCCAGTGTTTATACCAGCTCAAATAACTCAAGTTGATCTTTCAACATTCACGCGTGCTGTATTATCAACGTCATGAAATCGAACTTGGAGGAGGATCCCACCGCAGTGGAACAGGAGGAAATTGAGGTGTCATTATTTTCATAGGCGAGGACCTCATTTCATAATATTGCTGCGAAAATTCAGCTGCTTGATCATACCCAGAGTATGCATGGATATGTTGTATCTGCAGCATCCTCCCTGGTGGCAAAATATATCTACAATAATTACACAGCATAGGATCGAAGTTTGTCAAGAGAAAGTTGTAAATAATACTGAGAATGAAAAATACAATGCTCTCTTTTACGTAACGGATTGTTCGCTGTAAGAAGATCGATCCAATCTTTCCACGTTATCTGCCATGATCGCCTAGTGAAAACTGGAAAAGAAACGCTTTGTTGACAATAGCACAATCTGCTCACTGCGGGAGGTGAAATGTTATGCCGCCACAAGCGGATATATCTGTCATCTTGACCTTGGTTACCAACTGTAACCATGCCTGATCACAGGGTAATTACAACTTTTACCTCGGTTAAATTTCTTTTGTCTTTTGTGGCATTTACCAAAGTATCAGTTGGCGGTTACACCCGGAAAATGTTTACCTAGGTATGTAAACTCTGGTACTTCAGTAAACCATTCAAGTCTAAACACAGCATAAGTCTGTCTAGCAAATGCTAACTAACATCTCTCAACAGGTTTCAAACCAGATGAAAACCAGATCAGAGATCATCAAGCTGAACTAGAAGGAGCCTACAATGAACTCTTGATGCTCGCTGCAACAAGGCGCGGCAGGTTAGATGAGTCACACAAGCTGCAGACATTCTATCGTGATGCGGAGGAGGAAGAAATGTGGGTGTCAGAGAAGGCTTATTCACTGCAGTCTACAGATTATGGGCATGATCTTAACAGTGCCATGGTGCTGCTGAACAAGCATGAGGTTTGTGATGCATTTTCACCTTTTAGTCTAAATTCTCCTCACTTGTGATCATACATTACCTTACTATACGTTATGAGAATTTGTCCGTTTATTAATCTTTCAATCTTTCTTTGTCAATTTCTCAGGCAGTGGAACGTGAGATGGCCAAGCGTGACACCCACACAAGAGCAGTGATGAAAAGTGGCCAGGATCTTGTGGACTCTGGACACTACTCCTCAGATACAATTCAGTCTCGCATGCTCAGCATTCAAAATAAGTGGAGGAGCCTGCATGATGTTGCAGGATATCGCAAGAAGAAGATCCAGGAAAACCTGCAGCTGCAACAGTTTATTGCCGACTACAATGACATCATGTCATGGCTGGATATGATGGAAAGGATAGTTGCCAATGACGACCTTGGTTATGATGAGGCTAGTGCTGATGCATTGTTGAAAAAACACAAGGTGTGTGTGTACCTTTGATTGCATCAATTCATCTTAACGTATCACATCCAAAACTGAAATCAATTTGTCATTGACTGTTCTTTTTCAATGCTAATATACCTTCATAATTTATTCTGACCTACAGATCATTGAAGAAGACATTGAAAATTACGCTTCAGTGATCAAAGGTCTTCATGACCAAGTTGACGAACTTGGTGACGAGGACAAGACATCTCCTGAAGTTGTTGACAGATGCAGAAAGTAAGTACTGAAATGTCTGTGTGCATATATCAATGTTCCTGGGATCAGGTTCCATTTTAATAATCAGTCATTTAATTTTTCAATACTGAATTTGTTGAAAGTTTTAATGCCACATGTAAACCTTGTTCCCCTCTGTAGTGTGGACACCCGGTACAACAACTTGCAGTTACAGGCAGCAAATCGCCGACACAAACTTCTGGATGCCCTTTCACTCCATCAGCTCAACAGAGATGCATACATTGTGGATAGCTGGATAAATGAAAAGGTTAGTTGAATGAATGTGTACAAGTTGAGGGAATATCTTGGCTCCAAGTAGTGACAAAGTAGACAGTTTTTGCCTAAGAATTTGTTACTGTAGGCAACATACATGTACATAATGATGTGAACATTCTCTCAAAGAAAAGTCTCACACAGTGTATGGACTTTAAAGGTCTTTTGATTCCTTATTATTGTTTTGTGAATAAAACTAAATTTGCATTTTTTCCAGACTGGTTTGCTTTAAATACTTGGCGAAAAGTGTACTTTGAGCGTTGTACAAAACCCAAAAAACTTAACTGATGTATGTCTGCTATCTGTCACACAGATCTCTGCCTTTCCCGGACCTCTGTTGATCACTGATTTTTTTGTTTATATCTGCTATATATTTTCCAAAGCATACATGTTTAAAATTTTCCTATTTTTGCATTTGTAGGAGGATAGACTTGAAGCAGCCCTAACTGTCGACAAAAGCATGGATTTGGAAGAATGCCAAGTTATTGACAACAGATTTGAAGGCTTCCAACAAGTATGTACCAACCTCTGTGAAATTCATCTCCGATTGTCAAGGAACTTTTTTTTTTTAATTTTGGCGAATTTTATTTGGTTTAAGATTAATGTGACTGATTTTATAACCAAGAGTTGTTTGTTCTTTGCAGGAGTTGAATGCTAATGAGAAGCGTGTCGGAGTTGTTAACGATCTTGGAGGCCAGCTCATTGAGAAAGGGCACATCAATTCTGATGAGATCAAAGACACTATTGATGGACTCAACACAAAGTAAGTTGTGTTAGATGTGCTTCTTCTTCTTTGACAATGTGTTATATAGTCACAAGAAATATCATGTTGATGAAGGATATTTGACTTCTGTATACCAGGTGGGCAAATCTTCGAAATGCTGCCGATATCAAGAAGGCCAAACTAGACAAAGCACTCAGGCTTCAGCAATTCCATGCTGATATTACTGAGACCAAGGTATGCATCTTTCAAAAAAGTAAACTTGCATAAAATTGATGTAAAATGCTAAGAAAAGGTTTCACAACTCCTGAATAAGGAAGTGATATGTTTGTTCTATTCCTTTCATGGGAAAAAAAAAAGATGAATAGCGGTACACAAAATTAATACATCATTATGTAGTGATTGCAATTTATAATTACTGTAGTTCTTTATATTCACTGCTTCCCACTGGTAGAATGATTGGTCTGGCATCCTAAAACCCATCTGTTAGGCATGGAAAGTTATAAATTAAAGAAAAATTTGATTTAATCATTAAGTCTGGATAGTCGAATAGTAAATTTACAATGGTTTGATTTCTGAACTAAAGTAGAACTCCTCTTAGGAGACCTTTCCATACTGTGGACATTTTTATGTGAGGGACAAGTACATGTAGATCACGTGGTCCCAGAGAAACCAGAATGAGTATCATCTTTAGCTGTACCATATGGACGTTAAGCTTCACCTCTATGGTGTTCATACTAAAGGGGTTTGACTGTAGCAAAATTATTGAATGATGGACCTCTTTTCTTGTGTTTTCTTTGCTGTGTTTAGTTATGGATTACAGAGAAATCAAGTCTTCTGCTTAGCGTTGAGGAGGTCACCAACATGAAGGACCTTGCTACTGTCATGATCTTGCAACGACGTCTCAACAGCATCCAGAGAGACTTGGGACCTCTGGAAGACAAGGTAAACCTTCTTACATGTATGTAAGCAGACAAAGCCTCCTAACTATTCTTCTTGCATTTCTTGTAGAACTAGTTGGGAGATTTATTTGAAAATCACAACAATTCTATTACTTCTTTTGGGATCATTTACTTGATTCTCATTACATGTATGTTTGATTATGCAATGCCATTATCAGGAGAAAATGGCAGTTGATCAATTGGACTCCAATTAAGAAAGACTAAATCATAGCCAAAGATCTGTAAGTAATTCCTTGTTAGAAGTTAAGAGAAGCAAGCACACACACACAAAAAAACTAATTAATTGGCTCAACTCGGCTTTGTACAAAACCAGGCCCTAATGTAGCTCATTACGACACGTTTTTTTTTGTTTGTTTACTGCATAACTAATTAAATGGCAGTAATAATGTGACAAAAGTGTAAACAGCTCTGAAAAAGTTTCTTCTTCTTTCTTCCATAGGTCACAAAGTTAGAGAGTGATTCTGAAGTCCTTTGCTCTGAATACCAAGGGGTAAGACAGAAATAACTGTATAAAATACAATTTAGATTGTTGAGAAAATAGAGATCTCAACATTTAAAATGGAGTAGGGATTGTACCCTGTATCTGCATCGAGCAATTACAACAATGTACGACCAAATCACTGATCGAACTAAATGTAATGTATTTTTATCCTGTATTTAATCTTGTTCTTTCGTGTTGTATCCGTAGGAACCAGAGGAGCCCATCATCAGAGACAAAATGACTGTTGTTAGCAGTGCCTGGGTTGACCTTAAAGACAATGTGAGTTGAATTTTTTTTTTTTTTCCATTCTGATAACAGAACACTTAAGCAGTATAGCCAAACGATTTTCGGCATACTAGAATTAATCAGGACTGTTTATTCATCATAGCATAAGTTTTCTGTTTAGACTATTGTTCTTGAAATATGTAAGTCATGTAAGAGGCAATGTAGCAAAGTGGTCTGGGCATCACAATGCCTCAGGTTCAAAACGTCAATCTCACCACTGGCCTACTAGTTTTGCAACACAGAAGTTGCGAGTTAGTTTCCAGAGTTTTTTAGTGCCAAAACCAACTGGTCAGCCTCCTGCCCAGATTGGTTAACACACAAGTCTGTTCTTTTTCAATATTGTTGGATCACACTGCAGAGCTATATACATTAACTGACAGTCAAATAATATTTAGTGTCAAGCCCAGACTGACCAGCTGACGTGTGTGTCTTTTAACAGGTGAAGCAGCGAGATGATGCTCTTGCAGAATCTGGAGAACTACAACGCTTTGTCATTGATCTGGACAACTTCCAAATATGGTGAGCACTTCCAAAAATGGCAATTACATTTATTGAACACATTTACAGGCCCTCAAGAGTCTTGAAAGCACATGAACGGTGGAGCCTCTACTTACAAAAACTTCCACAATACAAACAACTCTATACTACGGACAGTTAACTTGGTCCAAGAGAAACTAATTCACATAATTGTTTAAGGGAGGGCCACGAGTTTATCAGTCAATGACTGTAAAGTGTTTTTACCCTCATTAAATAAAGTTACTTACTTACTTACTTACTTACTATAATCACTTCCTCGGTAATGAGGATAACTCTTTAATATGGACAGTTCACTTGGTGCCCAAGAAACATTATCTGGAATTCACATAATTGCTATATCTATATTAGAGTCTTCTATATTACTGGCACTCAACTCTCCCTTTTGAGTGTCTGCATCAAAGAGGTTCAGCTATTTCTCACTATTAACACAAAATTGCACAGGCTTGAAAGACTTTAAAAATTGTATTTCAAAGAAAAATTCCTCAGATTATTTTTTTGCCCGAGAACAAACAGCAAGAATTTTTTTCGTAATTCTGATTGTCGCATTCCAGGTTGAACAACACTCAGAATGAAGTTGCCTCCGAGGAGATGCCAGTGTCGCTCATTGACGCAGAGAAGATGTTGAAAGAACTTGAAGATCTCAAGGTATAGCACAAATGATGTATTAGCTGTGGAGAAAAATAATAAGATCTAAGTATTACAATTTTTTTTCTTTGAAAATGCCGTCCAACTTGTCCGAAGTAAAGCAGTAAAAGAACCACATCTTAACGTGTTTGAAATATTTTTTTGCTTTGTATAAATCTGAGTTACAGTTCAAAGAAAACGTTGCGTCATTCATCATAAGCAGTTTTCGTTGGACTAAGTTACGTCCGAAATATGTTTTGCGTGAACATTTGGTTTCCCACAACCTTATAAACCTTAATATGTTAGTTTACTGGGGAAGAAAAACAAGAAGTAATCATAGTAAACCAGAGACTACAACATGAAAATTAACTGGCTAGAATAGGGCAAGATACAGATGAATCACTGTGGCTAAATTCTTGAATATAAACCTTCAATAATGTTGAAACAACATTTTAAGTCGTAGCTAGTAGAATTGAATATGTTTTGTCTACTCCGAAGAATAAAACCTTTTTAAAGAAAAATCCCCCCTTAGAACAAGAAAAGCTAATTAAGCTTGCAGGATGAATTAACTTGAGTTTGTGTGTAACGTTGCATACCTCTTTTCAATCACAGGATGAAATTGACAGCCGCGAGCCAGACTTCAAGCAGCTGATGGAAAGCGGACCCAAGTGGATTCAAGACGAATCTGACCTCCAGCAACAATCACTCAAAGAACAGCTTGATAACCTGGAGACCGGCTGGAATGATGTGCACATCCTGTGGGAAAACAGAAAGAAAATGCTCATTCAGGCTTTGAACCATCAGGTAAAGAAAACAGCAAACAAACAAACGTTGAAGACAAACGTAGAAGCATTTTTCTTGTTCGCAATATTCGCAGATGATACATGTAATTATAAACCCTCGGTTTCATTAGTTAAGGGAGTTCAGTCACGGTATTTTGAGTTATTTTGGCCACGTACAAAATTACCTTTAAATTGAAGGAAACCTGAAAATAATAATTTACTAAGATAGAAAAACACAAAGACATAATATTAAACCATAAAGGAACAAGGATTGTCAAAGATGGAGAAGATTAACACGGATTACAAAATTAATGACGAAGTTTAAAATTTTGGTTAAACCTTTGAAGATGTGCAGTGCAAACCGTGAGGTAACTCCTTTCAGGTCCTAAACAACATGATTTATATCTCTGTAACGTCGTATTGCCCACAGATTGGTTTAAATTCACGCACTTGTTTTCCAAAAAAAACGTGTCAAGAATTCTGCGTTATGCGAAGTCGTTTGTAAGTGATACAGCCAGGTGAAATGAGTTCATTGACTTACAGTAGTTGTATTCTTGTCTGTCTTGTAGCTGTTCATCCGAGACTCCAAACAATGTGAAGCCATTCTTGGCCAACAGGAATTGTTCCTGTCCAAGGAAGAAAGTGGAGTAAGTACAACCAAGTTCTGTTACGGGTAAAACCAGAGAGATACGACACGAATTCATTCAAGGGAAAACATATTAGTCACAATTGTGAAAAAAGTCCTTGGGACACTGATGTAATGCAGCTAACTGTGTTTTACAACTGAAGTTTGAAAAAGCACCGCTATCTTTTGAAAATGCGATGTTGTTTCCCCCTCTCCTTCCCCTCCCCCTCCCTCTTCCCCTCTCCGTACCCCCTCCCCCAACCAATACAATGTTGAAACTCAGGAGAAACAACATTGCAGATGGGTTGGGAAGAGGGGTTGAGCAAGTGAAGTTGTATTCGAGCGCGACTGTTTGTTTGACGTGTGTCCAAAAGCACCAAATGTGCAAATGTGTCCCAAGACATTTGTTTTGTAGGCACCAGAACCACTATCCATAGTCGAGGTGTCTGTAAAGTGTGGTGTAAACGTATGTTCCTTACTCTTGCTCCAAAGGCCACTGTAGAAGCTGTGAAGGAACTGATCAAGAAGCATGAAGAATTCGAGAAGCGCATGAACACCAATGATGACAAGATCAATCAAATGATGCAGTTTGCTGAACGCTTGAACGATGAAAATCACTACGCCTCAGACAAGATCACTGAGAAAGCTCGCAGCATTGATGAAAGGCAAGCAGCAAAGTCTTTCTTCTTTAGTTAGAGGAGCTACGTCACGGTTTACGCAACTTAAAAAGTTTAGCCTACATTTTCCAAGTTCGTCGTTGGTAATCCGTGTCAATCTTCTCCATCCTTAACCATCCTTGTTACTTTATGTTTTATTATTGTCTCTCTGTTGTTTTTCTATCTTAGTAAACTACTATTTTGAGGTTTTCTACTATTCAAAGGTTATTTCGTACGAGGCTAAAATACTGTGACTGAGTTCCTTTAAAGACTGGATAAACCCCACATTTGACAGTGATAGGGGGAACCCTCCTCTCGTAGCAATAACAACGCGGATTCGAAAGTCCTAACCTAGAGCTTGTTATTTTTACAGGAGAAATGCCAATCACGAGAAGATGGCGGCCGCACTGAGGAGGCTGAGAGATGCTTTGGAGTTACAACAGTTTATCCAAGATGCTGAAGATGTGAGTATTTTTGATTCACACCACAGCAGACATGTATCTCACAGGAGAAAATCATTAAAAATTGAGTTCGATCTGAGAATCTTTACATTCTTATAAGCTTCATTACTCAGACTAGCAGCTAAGCGCCATAACACGCAGTTACACAAGGAACTATTGCAAATCTCATGCAATCGTGTTTCACCCAACGTTACGTTTAAGGGCGAGTTACACTAGGAAATTTCAAGTTGCTAGAAAAATAGGCCATTTTACAGTTGTGTGAAATGTAACCGAACCTCTGCATGAAAGCGAGATTTGGGTTGACCTTGTGAAGATGGAGACAAGAAAATAGGACAATCAGTTTACAATAGAAAAAATGGCAAGGTTTTTATGACAACAAACTCAATTCTAGTCTCGCTTCTGCTTGAAGGCCTGATCACAAAAGCAGAAAACTGTAAAATGGGTTGAAGTCTCTTGTAATAATGTCTTAGTGGAATCGTTGATGGCAATGTCTTCTTGTGTGTGTTTTTCTTGTCTGTTAGATGTACGACTGGCTGAATGAGCGGTTATTAATCGCATCAGAAGAGACTTACAGAGACCTGAGCAACATTCAGGGTAAAGTCATGAAGCACCGAACGTTTGAAGCTGAAATCCAGGCTAACAAAGAACGACTTGATGACATCTGTGAGGTTCGTAGACCAAAGCGTATCATAAAACATTGTATGCTAGAGCAAAAATTCCCACCTTATATATTTGAGGTCTTGATACAGAAAGGCTCCATTAGAAGTTGAGTTTCTTATGATCCACTGGAAGCTTCAATGAAATTAAAATGTTTCAAAGAAATCCTCTTAGGTGTAAAGATTTGGCATTTTGGATACCCAGAAAATGTAGCATGGATGTTTGGTAGCCTGAAATGTCAGTCACCTCCCGCCCCGGGGCTAATTGCCGGGATTAGGTTGAGGGGGTGGGGGGATGACTGATGTATCAAGCTAGGATGTTTAAGCACTGTGACAGATTTAAATGCAGTCATAGTAACTGATGTAATCCTCGCACTCTGACCAGAATTGTTCTGTGTTCTACATTCTTACAGACGGGAAACAACATCGCCGATGAGAAACCAGAAAACAGACCAGAAATCGATGAACGTTTGGAGAAACTGAATATTAAGTGGCAAGAGTTGGCTGATGCTTCCAAGCAGAAGGGAACCAAGCTAGGAGATGCACAGAAACAAGAGGAATTCAACACTGGCGTCCAAAACATCCAGCAATGGTTCGCGGAGGTTGAGCAAACTGTAGTTACTCACGAGAAGGCGACTGACTTGACAACAGCCACAAGACTATACCAGAAACATAAGGTATCGTTTGAAAAAAGTGAAAAATATAAGGTTTTGTTTTGCGGCTACTTAAAGATAAAACTTGTCAAAGTTATCTGGAGTTGTTTTCGTTTTGCTTAACTGTGCTCAGTGATTGGTTTAGAATTCTCGCGGCACTCTCGGCCAATCAGATGCAAAACAAGAACCAATCACCATTTGATCACGTGCCTTTTCCCGCCTTTAGCGCCGACTACGTGTGCTCATTTTGGTGTCGCAGTGGCTCATAGTGCCGCAAATTGAATATCTGCTTTCGGTACAGTTACGTAGCCAACGTGCACTTTAGCGGAAGCTTTACAATCTAAAAAGATAGCAGCTTGAATACTTGCAATGTTAAATTTAGTTGAGGTTCAGTTACACTACACATTCGAGGAACTCTAGAGATGCAACACTAATTATTATTTTTTAATTTTCAGATGATGGAAAAAGAGATCTTGGCAAGGCGACAGCGTATGCAGGAATTGAACAGCCAAGCTCAAGACCTGGTTGATGCCGGTCATTTTGATCCAAATGCTGTGGAAGAAACTCGCATTGTCATGGAGGAAAGGTTTGTCAGAATTTCTTTTTTTAGTGTTGAACAAGCGCCGCGCGATCTCGTCACGAACCGAAACATTCCTTCCTGATGTGAGGCTATGTAGTGATGCGTGCAGTTCCTCTGATTGGTGGATATTTTCGCGGGAAAATTCAAACCCAAGCAACAACCAACCGGATTGTCTTACCACTTGTTTGCTTTTTTTTTGTAGGGTCGATGCTATGGCTGCCCCATTGTCCGAGAAGGGCGTGGAGCTAGAGCGCACTCTTGGCTTCTTCCAGTTCAACAGAGATGTGGACGATGAAGAGGTGAGGACGTTTAGACTTTGCTTGTATGAAATACAGGCATAGGAGTGTGGCATGTTAGAATGAGTAAACTGTCCCTGTATTTTTCCTTACCCTAACGTTGCCTTGTGTGCGTTGGATTAGTGTCAAATTGCGAGGACCTTATAATGTAGAGACTAACCTTCGCAAAGGAAGCGAGGCAAGTTTGATCTGATGCTAATTAGCTGTGATTACTATTCCTTTTAAGGCCTGGATCAAAGAGAAGGAGCCCCTGCTGCAATCGACAAACTATGGAAACAACTTATTTGAAGTGCAGAAATTACAGAAGAAGCTCCAGGTAATGTATAGTGGCGCTTAAGTTTTCTGTGCTAGTGTGAAGAGAAATTAAATTTTTTGTCAAGTTCTGACTAGTTTGTAACTCTGTTTTTGCCTGTAGCGATAAGCTGATTTCTGTAATCAGTTTCGTCGTAGATTATCGTCAGGTGACGGTAACCGAGAAACAAAATGCTCGCAATAATAGCGGTCTACAGTTAGTAATAACACTGATGACTTGGACGTGAGTTACGATGGATTGCGGTGCCGTGAAATAAAACATTTATGACCTGACTTATCTAGTAATTTCGCTTGCCTTAACAGACCTTGTGTGCCGAAATTGAAATCCACGAAGCTCACAAAGACTCCATCTGCAAACGCGGACAAGAACTCGTCGATTCTGAACATCCAGAAGCTGACCAAGTGGCCGAGAGAACCCAGGACCTGCAAGAGAAGTATGGTAATCTCAAAAAACTCGCAGACGACTACAAAGCTCAACTGGACTTGTCACTCCAGGCTAAACAGGTAAGACTAGTTTTTCAATCACGTGCATTTTGACGTTATATAGATTTCGTAGAAACGTTAACAATTTATGAAGGACATCCTTTGATAAAAAGACTTGTCTTAGTAGGTCCTGTTGAAAAGCCTTGCACACAAGTACACTCGAACAATTTTGGCTAGTTGACTTGTTTTGTTGTTCGATTGTTACCGACGGTTTCGGTATGGTCAGAAACTTTCATTTCATGCGTGGCTGTCAGTTTTCTTTTAACTTTAAAACGGTTTCAGAGAAGAAACAAATTCACATTTAAATCATTACGAGTCTATACCTCTTTAAGGCGCGAATTTCCCTTTGTTAATACGCCATTATCAATTTGAGAAAATCCCTTCAGATTCGTGTCAAAATCTTTTTTTTTGGTGGTAATTCAAAAAACTAAAATAGGTGGTAAGCGAGGGTATGTCCCGAACCGTAGTAAATGTACAGATCTGTCATTCCCCTACATTTTGTTGTAACAAGATCATTGTGGAAGATTGATCAAAAAACGTTCAAAAGTTTCAGTACAAATTCCTGGGATATCTTGTTGATGCGCCTTCAAATTCTTAAAACTACCTTTAAAAGGATTGTATACCAACCACTTAGGAGAATAAATTTCTTTATCTCTTTTAGTACTACTACGATGCGTCAGAGGCTGAGTCGTGGATGAGCGAACAAGAACTGAACATGATGGGTGACGAGCGAGGAAAGGATGAGGCCAGCGCTAGCGCCATGCTCAAGAAGCACGAAACACTGGAGGCAGCCATTGCTGATTATTCCGAGACAGTTAACGAACTGGGCGACACGGCTAAAGCACTGGTGGACAGCGGACACCCAGAAGGGTACAGCTTAACTCACCCCTCCCCGTAGAAGAATTGATTCATGTTAGAATTCCGCTAAGGAGTGTCTTAAAGGAGCTTCTTGCTTATGGGAAGGGCGCTGGCCTGATGGTTAGTGCACCGGACTCAGGATCAAGCGGTCCGGGTTCGAGCCCTGGCCGGGGTCATTGAGTTGTGTCAGTCTTGGGTAAATTCGGGCCGAAGTGTTTTTAGAGATTCGCTCGTTGTCACATAAGTTTTTTCAAATTTGAAATAGCTTGAAGTTGTGTAGTAGGAGACCAGAGATTTCTAGTGAAGGGGAAATGTCAGCCTTTAACTCTAAAACCTGATATTTTGGCCAAGATTATCGCTGTTAATGAAACTAGACTTGTTTTTTTCTTAACAGCGAGCAAGTTAAGATCCGCCAAGCTCAAGTGGACAAACTGTATGAAGGACTCAAGGACTTGGCAGAGGAGCGCAGAGGCAAGCTGGACGAGACACTGAAGCTTTATCAGCTGCAAGGCGAAATCGATGATCTGGAACACTGGATCGCTGAGAAAGAAGTTGTGGCTGGATCAGAAGACATCGGACAAGATCTCGCTCAAGTGGAGGTACATATTCACGCCTCAGTTTGTTTATGTGTTAGATTGTCTGTGAATGGGTCGTTTTGACAAGATGGGAGCTCGTAACGTTGCTTACTTTTATGATTATCCGTCCACAGTTGCTCATCGAGAAATTCCGCGAGTTCGCGCGCGACACCACGAACACTGGCTCCGAGCGCGTGGCAGCAACGAACGCTGTGTGTGACCAGCTGATCGGCACAGGCCACTCGGACGCGGCCACAATAGCTGAGTGGAAAGATCAGATCAATCAGTCCTGGGCCGACTTACTGGAACTCATTGACACGAGGACAAAGGTTAGCGAAACGTTCTTTTGCTATTGTATTTGTTGTTTTTCTAACTGACTAAGGTATATTTACAGGAACATTTCTCCTTTATATCGTCCACAAAACAGTAATGTTTATGTGCTTTATCTTTTTAGATGCTAGAAGCCGCCCGCGAGTTGCACAAATTCTTCTACGATGCTAAAGAAGTGCTGGCGATGATTCAAGAGAAAGAGAACCTCCTCACAGATGACCTGGGTCGAGATTTGAACAGTTTACATCAACTGCAAGTCGTTCACCAGGGATTTGAGGCAGATCTGGCCCCTCTTGGCAACCAGGTAAGCCTAGTGCATAACATTTCCCGCCCTTTTGGCGACTTTTCCCGCCTTTTTACGGCCTGGTAGTGGTCGTGACAGCGCCCAGAGATACCGAGGCTCCATAAATATTCCCTCCATTTTTTGACGACCTTGGCTTCGTTTATTCTTTGAAAAAAAAGTAACGCGCTTGAGCAACACTTTTGCGCCATTTGGAGGAGTTTTGCCGATTTAAATTACTTTTTTTTCTCACCAGGTCGTCGCCGTCCAAGAGGAGGCTAATCATCTCCAGGGCTCCTACGCCGGTGACAAAGCCAGGGAAATTCAAGCCAAAGAAGACGAGGTGGAAGACGCATGGAAGCGGCTCAATTGGCGGGTAAAACAACGCACTGAGCGCTTACATGACGCCGACGACTTGTACAGATTCCTATTGGCTGTTCAGGATCAGATGTTGTGGATGAATGACATGTTGAAGCAGATTTTAACCTATGAGAAAGCGAAGTGAGTGTGAACCCTTCTGACTGATTTTTTAAACTAACTTAAATAGCGCTCAGACGTTTTTCTGCTGTAAATTGTTACACCAGGGCAAAACGCTGACCTCGTAAATCGTGGCTCATCCATGCCGGGAAAGCGCCAAACTTTGTTTTTACCGTAAACCAGATTTTGCGTTTTAATATTTGTTTTTTTTTTATTTTTCCGCATCAAGGGACGTACCCGGAGTTGAGGTCTTGATGGAACAACATCAAAACAGAAAAGTAGAAATCGACGCCCGCGAGGACAGTTTCGACGATGTCGTGAAAATGGGCAAAGATCTGATCGCCAGAAGTCACTATGCTACTCCTGAGGTAGAGAGTTATCACTTCTTAAAATTCCTCTTTCTTACACCTGAGAAAGTTTAGTATGACCAAACGAGAGTGGGCGTCATCGTTTTTAACTCGTAAATTGCGATAGCAAGTTACGAATTTCAGTGGGTGGTCAAATTATTTGCTATTGAATTCTTTTAGTTCACATGTAGTAGAAATTCACGGAAGAAAAGGAACTGTATTTGCGTTGAGTACGTATAGGTAATGAAATTTACCTCACTTTTGTTTCTTGTCAATTTTAGATCAATGAGAAACTTGACATGTTGAACAGACACAAAGACGAGTTATCGCTTGAGTGGGACAAGAGATGGGAACACCTACAATTAGGTAAGGAAACGACGTCGCTTTTTCCACTCCCTTCCCTCCTGCCTCTTTCTTCCTCTGCCGCTTCCTTTCCCTTATTCAGACTGTTCAAAAAATTGGGTGTAATCAGCGATGGAGACTAATGAACGTGTGCCTTTGATTGACAGTCCTCGAAGTCATGCAGTTTGCACGTGATGCTCACATGGCTGAAGGATGGATGATTGCACAGGAACCCTACCTGAAGAACGAGAACCTCGGAGTAAGTTGTTTTCTTTTATTCCTTTTTTTTTTTTTTTTCCCCTTTCTCGGTTCTACGACAAATTTAGAGGATTAAGCAAAAACTGTCAGGAGAGAATTAATTGTAAGGCTTTTAAAAGGAGTGATTCTTGGCTAATCTGAGATGTAAATTGAACGTTTCCTGTTTTTCTCTCTCTGTGCTTTTAGACCGATCTCAATGAAGTCGAACAGCTTTTGGAGAAACACGCAAACTTCGAGAAACTAGTAAACACTCAAGAAGAACGATTCCTTGCGTTGGAGCGCCTCACAACGGTAATGTTTGAATACTACTTGTTATGTACGGTCGTTTCAATCATTTCATCATTTCATGGTCTCTTACTTTGCTTGAAAAACCTTCGAATTATTGCAATCACAGGAACAACTGCCGTTTTGTGTGTGCTTATACGAAGTATCAGCCTACCATTTTGCTTTTCTGAGTTCTAAATAGCTGCTGTATGTATCTTTGCACGATAAAATATCTCGTGGGAAAAGATGACTTTGGAGCTAGGGATCCTAGCAACAGAAAATCTGTCTTTTGTTACTTAGTAGCCTCGGCGAAAAAACGAGGGATTATGTTATTTCAATGTGGCTTTGGAAGGCATGGAAGTTATTGAAATCTTACCTTTTGTCCCTTTGCAGTATGAGCTTCGCGAAGGAAAGCGCCGCAAGATGGAACACGAACGCCGCGAACGCGAAGAAAGAGAAAGAAAAGAGAGAGAAGAACAGGAAAGACAGGAACAATTGGAGAGGATTCGCCGGCAAGAAGAAGAAGAGATCCGAAGGCGCGAAGAGGAAGAAGCTCGCAGAAGAAGAGAGGAGCGGGAAGCTGAGGAAAGAGCGAAACAAAGAGAGGAAGCTGTGGTGTCTGTTGAAACTGAAGGGGTGAGTATCTGCTCCTTCCTTATTTGGTTTGTCACGCCATGTCACGCAAGGCTTCTCTTCATTGCGTGATGATCTAAATTAAAATCTTAGAAAGTCTTGAAACGTTTTCTGGCAACGACTGTTTCAAACACTCTGGAAAAAAATTAACGCTGGAACTATTTTAATTTACTCTTTTCACTGACAATCACACAGTTGTTGTGATGCTAGGCCAGAGAATTCATTAGTAAATCGGGAAGAATGTTACATTTTTGATTGATTTTTTCCCTTTTCTTGTCTTCTTGACTCCTGTTTGTATTGCGAGGAGAAATGCGATTTTCGGCAACAAGCATAACGTTTCGTTTGAACTATGAAAAGTGTACTTCTCTGTTGAAACTTGGCTTCTTGTTTTCTTTTTCCCTCAGGTCGAAGCTGCTGCACCAGAAGAGAAAGGTGTGTATAATGGAACACTTAAGTCTCACTGACTTTGTTTTATATTAAAGTTTAATTATAGTGTGATAAATGCAATAAAGGTCACGCCCCAGAGGGTACTCGGGTATAGTAGCGAATAAAGGCAAATTGTCAATCCCCAAAAGGAGCTTCCTGGCCTTAATTCAGACCCTTAAAATGTCCAACAGACCAGAACATAAACGTAGTTGTAATTTTACCGAAATGCTTGATTTGTTTTGTTGTTGTTGTTGTTGTTGTTTTTTTTTTTTTGTTTTTTTTTTTTCGTGTGAATACTTCGTCTGTTGCCCTTTCATTGGTCAGCGAACAAGAAGCGACCAAGGTACTAACGAAGTGATTTTCTTTTTTCAAGCAGAAACGGACGAAAGCGTGACTGATGGCAAGATGGAAGGCTACCTGTATCGCAAACCGACCATGGACGCCCCCAACAGAAAAGCACCAATCAGGTAACGAAACCCGACGATGTATCGATTATTAGTATCACCCAACTAGTGGACTAACGCAAATCCTGCATTTTGATTGGCTACGCTACTAGGGGACTGTTAGAAATAGTCCTCGGGTAGCGAAATTGGCGCCATCGAGCGTGACGTTTTCTTTCGTTTTATTTCCAAATAAATATTTCTTCAACTTGCATTTGCTAACTTTATTATTTACCTTTTCTGTCCGACTAGTTGGGTGATACTAAAACAATTAGACCCTTCGCCCTCAAGGGCCACGGGTCAATATCCCATTCGGCTTCGCCTCATGGGCTATTGACCCGTAGCCCTTGCGGGCTACGGGTCTAATTGTTAATTAGTCGACGAGTTCCGACACGAGCCGACATACGATGCAAGTTTACTTAATGAAACGCAGTACAGGCCGAATTTGCTTGGTACGAGAGCTATTTTGTAATGTTACTTATCACTGCGCCGCAATCCCTGCCGTTCCGCACGGAATAAATTAACAGAATTTGTCGATTTCTACGTAGAAATGAAATTTGTCGCCTAAATCGATCCAGTGTTACCTTTTCCCCTCAAGCGCACATAATAATTCGTTATTTATCTCTCTCTCTCTTATTATTATTGTTATTATTTTAGGCAATGGAAACAATTCTATGTTGTACTGCAAGAAATGTCACTTCATTTCTACAAAGATCAGAAGACCGCCCGAGCGGTGAGTACTTGCATTAAGTTCATTTCCCTTGAAAGAGAGGCCATCATTACAACAAGGTTGAACAAACCAGCTCGTCAAGGGCTTTGCCATCTCACATCTTAAATAATGATGGTTATCAGCTGTTACGTACAACCTCCATGTGAAAACAATTCGTATTTACCTTGCCTTATTAGGATCACGAGTCTGCTCACTCACTACCGACAATGGACGGCTCTGTGGAGAAAGCCACCGACTACACCAAAAGAAAGAACGTCTTTAGATTCAAGTAAGTTGGCTGTCTGGCTGGCTGTCTGTCTGACTGACTGACTGTCTGACTGTCTGTTTGTTGATGTTGTTGTTGTTGTTGCTATTTTGTTTGCTGCTGTTACAATTTCATCTACGCCTCATCGTGAGTCAGCAATTCATTTTCATAACAAAAAAGTTAGAAGGCAGGTCGGACCACTTTTGAATCATAATGTGATGAGATTTTTGGCCATTTTCACTAGCACTGTGCTCTCCTTGCTGTAGAATCATTTTGCTGAGAGAGGCTCTCGCAGATGAAAGTGACGTGAGGTGTTTGAATTACAGCTTATTTCGTCTTTCTTTGCAGGACAAATGCTGGTCAAGAATTCCTTTTCCAAGCAAAAGACGAGGTATGTATTCAGTACATGGTCTTACAGAGTACCACATGAAAGTACTTATCAATAGCTTTCGTTTGAATGCTTACACACCAGGGTTTCATAACCAGACTTAAGAGTTAGAACCACTTTGTACAGAGTAACAAACAATACCAAATGAAGGTATTTCTCAATAGCTTTGAATGGTCGCACACTACGGTTTCATCCGCAGAATTAAAAGTTAGAACCACCTCGTATAGCATAATAAACAGTACCACATGAAAGTACTGCTCAATAGCTTTCATTTGAATGGCCACACACTAGGGTTTCATCCACGGACTTAAAAGTTAGAACCACCTTGTACAGCATAATAAACAGCACCACATGAAAGTGCTGCTCAATAGCGTGCATTTGAATGGTCAAAAACAAGGCTTTCATCTACGGAATGTAACGCAGTTTAATCTCAACTTCTTACTACTTGCTAAAATTTGCTCACCGTCTTGCTTAGGATGATATGAACCTCTGGATTAAACACATTCATGAGAGTTTCAGAGAAGAATCCGCTGGTAAAGACGTCTCTCCTGGAAAGAAGGCAGAAAAACGCGGCGGCAGTGGGATTTTCGGCAAGCGAAGAAGCAAGAACTTAGAGAAAGAAAAGGAGGAGAAGAAATAAAAGACACTTAAAAAATACACTAGGTTACAAATTATGAACATCTGTGAAACACTCAATTAATCGCAGTATTTAGGAGTTTCATTTGTAATGGAGCGTGTTTAAAAATTGTTCATTGGTTCTCTGGTACGGTATGTTGTTAAAACCGGAAAAGCCTGTTTGTGAAGTTTTATTGTGTAACGTTCTCTTGCCAAGCAAAACAAACTAAGAAAGTTGTGTTTGATTCTGCGCGAAGATTTTGTTTCCCGTTCAGTTGAAGGAGGCAATAGACCAAAGTAAAAATGGACATGTTACTGTCCAAGAGATCAACAGTTATGCATTGCAGACGATCGAAAATCGCTTGAACAAAGAGAGAATTGCAAAGTCATTGGAATGGGAAGGCATTCTTTTCTAGTTGCTTGTTAACCGGAGAACCAAGTTTATTAGTTAAGCAATCCCTTGTTTATAGGTGTGCTTTGTTTTGTCAAATACGGTCTTCTACAGACGGGGAAAAAAAGTGAAATTGGATTATAGGTATTTTTCATTTATTTTAGGTCCTTATATTTTGTGTTACACCTGCCCTAAAACGAGTAAGACTTGAGGGTTAATTAGACAAGAAATCTCCATTCGTTTTGTTCTTGATATTATCTCTCTGCGCTAAAAGAATGAATTAAGAAAAGTGTTTTCTCAAGCAATTGATAAGCAAAGATATAATCTTGGTTACATTGGAAACAATTAGAGTAAAGTTGATTTATACTCCTTTCTGTTTTTTTTCTGTTGATTCACCTTAAATTGTGTAGTAAAATATTGTCATCAGCGTTGAGCTGGTCATAAAATGTGAGAAATAAAGTTAAATAACGTCAAACGAAGTGACTTTGATCCGTTTCAAAAGAGGGTCACGAGGAAGAATTCTAAATCTCTTGTTCTGATTAAGAAAACAATAACCGCGATGTGATGGTTTTTACGAAACACCAAAGATAACAAGGAACCTTACGGGAAATGAAATTGCAGTGAATCGCATTGTTCGCCCAGACCTTGAAAAGTCCTTGAAAATTGCTCCTGGAAAATCGGTGAAAATGAAAACTGAATGTTGTGTCTATCCATGGAAGTCCTCGAATTCTCACCAGTAGTCTAAATTTTGGTGACGAGTGGAATGCTTGAGACTTCGGGTTGAAATAGCATTGTTAAATGGCAAGGTCGGCGTGTCCCATCCCGCTGTGTGATTGGGGTTCGGAACTACCCTCTGTATCCCGTAAGAATAGTTTCTTCGTGCCACCATTTAAGTAATCATTTCTTCACTAAAATCTCTTGCGTTTTGATCGGTATCTTGTGTTGATAGATTCCAAACATGCTGGATGTGACTCCATTTCCAAAATGGGTATCCTGTGTTAATATTCCAAATGTGTTACAACTAGCTCAAAAAGGCGCTATATGTTCATTCATCTTCCGCGGTAATTTTGATTTGTCAATTGTGTGTCTGTCATTTTAAACGTTCCCATGGCAACCGCAAATTTCATGTAGCTTTGGCCAAAAATCAACTTTTTTGACATAATTCTGTAGTTTTTTTCCAGTTTTCTTCATCAAATTGCAGAAATTCACGAATTTGTACATTTCATAAGCATTCTAGCTTGATTTTGTGTCAATTTCCGTTATTTCTTGACTTTTTAAGAAAATAGTAAAATCCAAGATGGCGGATCCAAGATGGCGAGTCAAATGACGTCATTTGTCTTCATATGACGTCATAACCAACAAAAACGGTATCAACTTGAAGAGCAAGCTCGGGGCCATCTAATCAATGTAAATGTATTTCGCTGTGCCTTAACCAAACGAAAACCGTCTAATTACACCTTATCTCTGGTATCTGAGCAACATAACTAAGTTACTCGAAGTGCATCCCTACAACACTTAAATCCAGGTTTCTCCAGAATAAATATAAGGAAATTTTGCCCCACTGTTATTGGATGTTACTATTGGAATGACTTTCCTTTATCTATACGTAACTTAGCGACTAGAAAACGTTTTAAAAAAGCACTCTTCCAGTATTATTTTGCTCAGTATTAATTAATTCATACCTCTTCCTCTCCTATGTTAAGTTAACTTTTTTAACCTAATTATTATTGTCAATTAAACAAGGGCATCTAATTAGCTTGCTATACTTTTGCCCTTTTCCATTTCTCCCCTTACTTGTTTACTTTATATTTATCTTTGTAATTTTAGAATGGAATAAATAAATGAAATAAGAAAAAAATGAAAATGAACCAAACGGAACCCCAAGGGGGTCCATCCCCCCCCCCCCTCTTGTACCGCGTTGGGGTATGAGCTAGCTTGTACGTCCAAGGGTTACCGTGAAATGACGAGTTTTTTCTGTTTTTTTTTTTTGTTTGTTTGTTTGTTTTGTTTTTTTGTTGGTTGCTGTTAGAGTCTATATAAAGGGGTATAAAACTAATGGTAGCATCAAAAGTTCCGGCAGAATCGTCACCACACGCGTGCGGGATGGAGTAGACGGTAAGGCAGGAAGGCTTCAGGAAGATACGTGGTACAGTAGAACTGATCAGTATTTACACTACGCAATATCTTAGAACAGTAAAATGTGCAAGTAAGCAACCGGAACGATAATCCTGCTGGTATACGTTGGATCAATAGTGATCTAATCGGCTTTACATATAAAATGAAGAATACAAAAGCAAAAACCGACACAACGTAGGACGATTTTTTGAAGGTGTACTATATTTCGGCTGGCCAAACCAGCCTTCTTCAGGTACAATGAAAATTTTACATTGGGACGTGCTTTTACGTGTTTTTAGAACAGTGCACGATTTCGAAAAAGCGTGGATCGCACCACACTCCGGAGCCACGGGGATAGGAGGGGGATGTTCTCCCTACTTTTTCTCATATTGGGCTATACCTTCATCCCTCAACCTTGATGTGATTTCTTTTGTTTTATTCCCTTAAACCTCGGGACGAAGTTAGCTTTTTAGTATATGGAAACAATTCTCTGTAGGGGGTTTCCTACAATCAGGAAATGTGCTCGAACCCTCCCTCTCTGGGGGAGTGTTTTCGCAGGGATGAGCATCAGCCCTTTCCCATCATCCCATTGACGATACCCCTTTTTAGACTTTCTCTAATCGAAATTTCCTTTCTTAGACCTCGCCTGTTCCCTGTCTTTAGACCTTAGACAATTTTTTTGGGGAGGATGTCCTTTTTAGACTTTTTGTCCAATGCAGTGACATCTTTTTAAGTCTCTTTGCCATTTTTAGTCCAAGGATAGAGTTCGCTGTCCTGTAATATCATTTGTGGATCATAAAGCCTACGTCGCTTAACTCTCAGGCATCATCGGTCCTTTTGAATTTGTGTTTGAGGTAAACTCGGTCGGGAAATCATATATTTATCGTGACACAATCGTTTTTGAAAAGCCCCGTTTTCGAAAATATTTTCCGTCCACACGAAAATGAAAAGCCGGCGTTTTCAAATGCTTCCGGTTTGAAGAGTGTTTTTTGAAAAGCTCCGTGTTCGTGACGGATTAGTGTGGACGGTAGGCCTAACCGTGGAAATAAAGCGGCGTTTTCAAATTTCTCCCGCGTAGTGTGGACGCTGTCTTATCCTCTTCAGTGTCAAATTTGTCGCTCACAAAACCCCGAGAGAAATTAGATTTTCGAATTCATTTAAATATGCAGATTAATTTTTCACATTAATATTCAGTTATTCGACTTTTGCTATCACGCGGAAAGCGAAGGCAAACGGCGACTAACTTGAAAGTCGTTTTATGGTTACTCTTGAGCAGAGAAACCTGGCAAGTCAGCGCTGTAAGTATCGAAAATCGTCCATATTGCCGCTTCGGTATATGTTCTTTATATTAGCACGAGGAGGCTTGGACAAGAGCGAGAGTTAAAACCTTCACAAGAGCTTTGCCTTGAAGCGATGATATAAACACGTGCAGGCTCAGCGCCAAGGATATTTATTTCAAGATTATCTTGAGAGGTATAGCCAGCCTATGTTGTGTGTTTTAGTAATTGCTTCCAAACCTTACCTCAAAAATTTCTTCCAGGTACAAGCATTTTATTTGTTGTAGAGATTTTCTAGTAAACTTGAAATTAACGGACTTTTTAACGGAATTTTTTCTCGGGCGGGAGCGAACCGACAAATTTCGTGTACTCTTAACACGAATGATCTGTATTTTAGAACAAAAGTTCTTGCCGTAAGGACCATTTAGAGAAGGGGAAACCTGCCCGCCTTTCGTTTTTCGAGGAAAAAACGCGAGGCTTAGAAACTCTTAATGTCTTTTTCCTAACGTACTCCTAACAATTATATCTCAGCTCCGCTAAATTCTGTATGGCGTTCACATGGTATTTTTATCTCTCTCCAGGAATATACGAAGAGCTGGAAAACAAAAGGCGCTGTTAAATAAATGGAATATCGGAATGAAGGTTAACTACTTCTTTAGCTACAGTGATTACGTGTAGACACTAAATATCTGAACAAAGTTAAAAATATTTACAATGAAAATGTATAACAAGGTGATGTGTCTCGTAAGAATATTAAAGTGCCGCAAACTTTCAGTCATAAAAACTGGCCCTGCAACTTCATAGGAAGTTTTGTCTAGGCTTTCCTCTGGGGGGTATACATACGGCAGGGAGGGGACGGGTAGTGATGCTGCTTCCTGATTTATACATAATTAACGGGAAACCGTTTGGACATGAGCTGAAAGACTAATAAAAATTTCACTGTAAAGGGGGGCTCCGATCAAATGGTTTGATCTGCACTTTATCTGCAAAATTATTTACTATTTATTATTATGGGCAGTACAAAGTTCTGAGAGGATTTCGATAAGGATATTAAGGTAAATGGGGACAAGTTGGATAAAGGAGGACTTATATTCAGGGGGAGATGGTGGGGGGGGGGGGGGGGGGGTCTATAGCTCGAATACCCGAGCAGTTAGCATGTATTCACGTGGTTCTGATATCTCTTCAGGGAAATAGCAAGTCGGAATAAAATGGAAAGGCTGGAAATCAATAAATGCTACAAAGGAGAGAAAGATGCACTCAGCATAACTTCTGCTAATTAATGAGGTTAGTCTTCTTAAATTTTCACCGGACATCTGTTCAAAGCAGATAATCGCTAATCGGGGATTCAAGCTTATAATGTCAAGCTTATGTACACTCAATTCAGAGTTTTCTAAAAAATTTCATATGTTCATTTATGCTTGAAAAACGAATTTCAGCTTGGGTTACTTTCAGCGGCATGCACCTGAAAGTATTGTAAGAGTCTGTAGCGTCTGCAGCACAATGCACATAACCGTCGTTTTGCAACGTATACCGAGAGAGATCGTCTTGTTTATTGTTAAGGGTATTCTGGACATGATCAGTGCTAGAGCTGCTTTGACCATAGACCAATATACAGTCGATCTCCGAAACCTAACAACAACAACGACAACAACAACGACGACGACGACGACGACGACGACGACCACGATAACACGGTCATCGTTTTGTTTATTGTTAAGGGTGTTCTGTCTCGAAGACACTCAGTAGAACTGACTAAAGACATGATCAGTGCTAGAGCTACTTTGACTATAGACCAATATACAGTCGATCTCTAAACCTAACAACAACGATGACGACGACGACGACGACCACAATAACAACATGATCATCGTTTTGTTTATTGTTAAGGGTGTTCTGTCTCGAAGACACTTTGTAGAACTGACTAATTAAGGATATGATCAGTACTAGAGTTACTTTAACCATAGACCAATATACAGTCGATCTCTAAACCTGATAACAACAACTGAACGACGACCACGACAACAACATCGTTTTGTTTATTGTTAAGGGTATTCTGTCTCGGCAGACACCTAGCAGAACCGACTAAGGACGTGATCAATACCAGAGATATTTTAACCCTTGATCAGTATACAGTCAACCTCTGATCCTGACAACAACAACAACAACAACGGCAACAACAACAACAACAACAACAGCAACAACAATAACAAAAAACACTTAATAGAAACGACAAATGAACAGTTGTTGATTGATTCTTCGAGCCAAAACATGGTAGCTGTTGATCAGGCGGACAGGTACAGAAAAATGAATGCAGTTTTTGACGACCAACAATTCTATAAAGCAGTTCATGATACGCGACGCCACAACTTCAACGTAAGGCTGGCAGGGGCTATCCCTCTCTAAGTAGAAAACAAAAGTTAAGATATTGACCGTCCCTGAACTGGCTGGCCTGGTGCGGCTTTGATGTTTGCAAAGGAATTAGCGTAATTAGCATACGGACGGACTGAAAGACGAATTGACCTGACACCTACCGTTCACTGACTGACTGACTGATCGTGTGTGTGATTGACTAAATGATTGACTAACTAACGTACTGACTGACTGACTGACGGACTGATTGACTAATGGACTTACTGACGTACTGACTGATTGACGGGCTGACTGACGTATTGACTGATCATGATGGACGGACGGATTTACTGACTGACTGACTGACTGACTGACTGGCTGGCTGACTGGTTGGCTGGTAAATCGATAATCTTGGTGTTAGAGTAATCAAGCAAAAAAGTATGATTGATCGATCGATCAATCAATCAATCCACTAATTTATTAATTAAATAATTAAATTGTTATTTCATTTTTTCACTTGTAAACTAAAACGAGATCAATGGATCACTGGATCAATAAATCAATCAATTATTTATTCAATCAGTCAATCAATTAATCAATCAATCAATCAATCAATCAACAAATCAATCAATCAACCAACCAACCAATCAATCGATTTATCAATCAATTTATCAATCAATCAATCAATCAAATAATCAATCAATCAATCAATTAGTCATTAAATCAATTAATCTATCAATCAATCATTTAATCAATTAATCAATCAATCAACGCATCAATCGATCATTCAAACAAGCAAGTGAGAAAGCTTCAATCAATCAATCAATCATTCAATCATTTAATCACTTGATTAATCTGTCATTTAATCATTCAATTATTCGATCAATCATTCAATTCATCAATCAGTCAGTCAGTCAATCAATCAATCAATCAATTAATCACTCATTTAATCAATCATTCATTCAATCAATCAATCAATCTATCCATCGATAAAGCAATCAATCATTCAATCATTCAATCATTCAATCATTCAATCATTCAATCATTCAATCATTCAATCATTCAATCATTCAATCATTCAATCATTCAATCATTCAATCTTTCAATCTTTCAATCCTTCAACCCTTCAATCCTTCAATCCTTCAATCATTCAGTCACTCAACCATTCAATCTGTCAATCTGTCAATCTTTCAATCTTTCAATCAATCAATCAATCAGTCAGTCAGTCATGAAATCATTCAATTAGTCAATTAATCAATCAATCAAACAAGTCAGTCAGTCATGAAATCATTTAATTAGTCAATCAATTAATAAATCAAACAGGCAGTCAGTCATGAAATCATTCAATTACTCAATCAATCAGTCAATTAGTCAATCAATCCGTCAATTAATCAATCAATCAAACAGTCAGTCAGTCATGAAATGATTCAATCAGTCAATCAGTCAATTAATCAATCAATCAGACAGTCAGTCATGAAATCATTCAATTAGTCAATCAATCAATTAATCCATCAATCATTCAAGCAGGCAAGTAAGAAAGCAAGGAATTGACCATTCAATCAATCAATCTATCTACAAATCAATCGATCATTCAAGCAAGCAAGTAACAAAGCATGTAAATGACCATTCAATCAACGTCATACAACAACAACAGTTATTGAATTAAATATAGTCACAGGTGCATTCTTGTCATTAATAACACTGATGTTTCTATTGATGGGTTCGGCGCCTGTGTTATGGCCTTATAGTAATCAGTCTGCAAATTCAAATTTATTCCTCTCTGTTTAAAGAGCAACGGAAATCAAGAAGTACATCATAGTTATGGTCACTGCAAATAATGTTGAGTTTCTGACGATAGGTTAACAGTACAGTGATCGAAATCCAATTTCTCCAGACAAAATCAGTACATTGTCAAGGAAACAGGTGATGAGAATAAAGATAATCATCATTATAATTCTGTAGCTAATGTATATGGGATAGGATGAATACAGCCTCACGTAGTTGCAAGGCAAGTGCAAATACAATACAAAGCTTCAGTATGATATATATCAAACATTTTTTTCTTTCTTTCAGCATTTCTCAGTGGCCAGACGATTGAGGGAAGATAAATGCAAAGACAAGACACTGGAGGCAGCATTAAGAAGACAGGACACTTAGGACAAGACATAGTATGCAAGGGAAAAAAGTAAGACAGATTGAGAGATGAAAATTTTTCTATCTTCAAACCAAAAAGTAGGACGTGAAAAATAGGATTTTTTCGTAGACTAAACGGCAGGGTCGTCCATCGTCCAGTGTCCAGTTTTCCTCAACATGAAGGCTATTTATAAAAATGATTTACAGTTAGGTTTTGCGGGAAATATGTTGGTAGCTTTGCTTTACAAATTCTCAGTCAGTTTTAATCTTTTTGTCATTTTTCACGATGCAAGAGCTTGGAGAATTGTGTGACTGACACGTACGTGACTCTTGAGCATCAGTGCTGTTGTGTTACACTATCGGTCGTTGAGAATATGTTAATAAGGCTTTGTGCGGGAATTTCAAAACACGGCTTTGCATGCAACAGGAGATTTAACTGTTGATTTAGCAAATAAGATTGTGAAGTGCCTTTTGATATTTTGTTGGCTCGTTTAGACAAACGGCAAGGCAGCGGGGTACCAAACGAAACTTTATTTTCTTAATTTTCTGAGTTGGCAGTTAAAATACGGCAACATTTCCTAAATTTGAATAATTACCGTGCAAAACTTTATTACCATATTTTCAACGGTCGTTAGTGTAAAGTAGCACCACTGTTGTTTAATACTCACGAACGGTTCTATCATATTATTTACCGGGTTCTAGCATCGAGAACTTCGAAAGTCTTTCATTTTACTCGAGAAGCAAATTTTTATAGTTAGCCTTCGTGTTTAGAATCACAACACGAATTTTCTTTCACGGACCAATTTCAGAATACATTGTCTTGTTTGTCTCAACCAAAAGCAATTTTAAAAAGTTCTCTGTAAAAAAATGTCGCAGCTAAAAGCTGAGTTATTTCAACCGTATTCCATCGAGTTAGCTTTGTGCCAAATCAATTTCTCTTGTTTATTAAATGCTTTTTTAAAAATTGCTTTGATTGCTTAAATTTACTCTTGGGGTAACCCATGTCCAAATTTTTAATTTTCCCGCCAAAAAACTTAGAAAAAATACGGGCGCCTAAAATACGCATGCGCCTTTTTTTTAAATTTTTTTCTCATAATATTTTCAATTACTATGTATTATTATTAGTCTCAACTGTTATTCCAGAAAGCATCATTTCATCCACTCAATAAAAGTGATAAATACAACACTCAAACTTGTCTTGTCTTTTGTTTCTTTTATTGACATCAAATAACTTTAATTAAATAATAAGAATTCAATAACTCACAAGTATCCTTTAATTAGTTTATTGAAATTAAATTAATTACAAAGGTGTCATCAAAAAAATTGCCCTATATATACTAAGACTTTTGGCGGGAAAATTGGAAAAAATTTGCACAGCGTTTTCCCTGACAACTTTTTCGACAAAAAATTTCAAGAGGGTACCCCCTTGATTTTTCCCACCAAAAAAAATCAACATACACCATCTTGAACACAAAACAACGAAAAGTTTTGATTCCTAGTTTTCGAGTTTTTCATAAAACTGAGATTTTGAATCTAGTGAATATTTGTTTGTGTTCAAGATGATATATTTCATGATGATATCTTGTTAAATAGTCAGCCGTAAAACGACGAGCAGCTAGAAACTTATTTACAAAAATGAGAAGAGCAAGTTAAAATTTCTACAACTGCAACGTTTCTGCATAACATTGAGAAGGTGAAAACATTTCTAAATCGAAATATTTAAGAAAGTTTATATAGCCGGGTAACTTGCATGCGCCCCAACTACATAAGCTCTCTTATCTATAGCGATTCTTAAAGGTCGCCACCGTCTCAGTGTTGTGCAGAAACGTTGCAGTAGTAGATATTTTAACTCGCTCGTCTCACTTCTTTGTAATAGATTTCTAGCTGCCCGTCATTCACAGCTTAACTATTTAACGTGATATCATCATGCAAAATATTTCAAGAAGATAGCAGAAGCAAGCCATGAACCCGATTACTCCTACGAAATGATAAAATGTAATTGCAGTCCAGTTTGAAAGATTTTAGTATTTAACTCTTTTAGCCGAGATGAAAAAGCAAAACCCGACAAATTTTAGGCCAATTAAAAATAACATTTTCATGGCTTGCTTCGTTATCTTCAAGAAATTACTTCCAACAAGGTGTTAAAGGCTAATGTCTGGTTATCAAGCTTCAAAATGTATCACTATATTTCCCTTGGCTTCTGTTAAATATCTTTTTATTAAAACTTTGTCGTTGGGGAACAAAAGAAGAATCAGACCATTGAAATTACAGCTTTGAAAAACAGCAGAGTTAATAGCAGATGTTTGGAAAAGTTTTGTCCGTAGCAAACGATAGCGATAAAATTTTAAAAGAATCAGACAATTGGAGTTACGTAGAAATTCGTGAGAATAGATATAATTTGTGAATACAAACGATATAACAGTGATAAAATTTCAAAGATGCAAAAATGTTTTTCAGTTGCGGACGAAAGCAATATCATTTAGAACAATCAAACAAATGGAGCTACAAATTTTTGAAAAGTAACAAATCTATTCGTGGAATATTTTGGTAAAAATGTTTATCAGTCCAAGTAGCTTCTTTTTAGAATATTCAGACAATTGAAGCAGCATTTCTAAAATTTTATATATCTGATAATACAAAAGAGAGCCAAAACATTTGAAAAATCAGACAGCTGGACCTACATTTTTGAAAAGCGATAATGGAAAGAGTTGCTTGATACCAGACATAATTCATTACAGCCCCGCTGAAAGTTAAACAAGAGGACATATCTGGTTTCTGATTGACCTTCGTGCGCTTAATTAATCCGAGGCAACAAAATATAAACCGAACGTTTTCCGTAGGGGTATTGAAAAATATTTGCCGATATATCATGTATTTTCAGGAAACTAAGATCAATCAGAAACCCAATATCCTCCTCTAGAATTATTTATTTTCAAGGTGGCTCTGCATGTCAATGCACAATAAACGTCAAAAAATGTTCGCGCTTTTTACTATAAAGCGTAAAACGAAAACGAAGAAAAAAAAAACAAAGCACCCGAGCGAAACCGCAAAGAAAGCATTAAATACTGTTGTCATCATGTCAAAAAATGTTTCAAATATTCAAAATTAACTTGAATAAAATTTCGAACAAATTCAGATTTACAAACGAATCGTCAAGGAATAAGTTAGTAGGTTTCATAATTCAAATGATGAGGAAAAAATGATAGAATTTGTTTGATTGTTAGAATGAACTCTTTTAATCATTTAATTTTAAGCGAGGAAATTGCTCCTTTAACATATACATTTCATATCAGATGAATTATTTTCCGTGAGCTTTCTGAGAAAATAAGAGAAAAGAATTCTATAAATGCTCACGTCTATTCGACTACTTGTCAAAGAATCGTTCAAGACACTTCTTTAATTTCGTATATGAAAATGCCAAGATTTAAAAAGTAGAAATAATTCTCCGACAACATAAATTTTGACAGCTCAACTGAAATAATTTTCCTCGGCCAGTCATTTAATGTTGATTTTGAGCAAGGGCATTGCCCTCCAACAGACAATTCACAATGTAAATTGAAACTGGGCCTTCGTAAAACTTGGTGCTTAATGCCATTTTGGAGAACAAGCCAAATTAAAATGTTCAGCGTTGAACTGTTTGCCCGATTCATATCAAAACAGAATTAGCTATAATGATTGACGTGATCACGTAAACAATAGTTCCTATCACATTTTAACATGCAGCGCCACCTTAAAATACTCTGCAAAGATCATCGCCTAGTAACAGGTTTTCAAACTTAGGAGGGTTGAGCGATTTTACAACAATTTGGAATTTCAAAAAAAAAAAAAAAAAAACTCGACTTTGCCAAAATACACGTAATAAAGCATGCAAACACTGAACCGATAAAATATAATTTAATCAACTACGTTGATGACCGCTCGAGCAAAGAAATAAAACTCCCCATAGTTTGAAATCATGTACTAAATGATAGCTCGAAAGCTTAAGCGGTTGAAACCTTTCCGTCAAAATGGCAGAGTTAATTAACAATCACTACCAATTTTATTTTTTTTGCGCCTGAATGTCACTCCAATGCAAACATCTCAGCCGAGAAAAAAAATAAACATTTGAGCGAACAAGACGATTTTGAACCCGATTATATCTTCTCTAGTTCCAAAACTACCATTTCTTATCGGAGAGATTTCATTTAAACCAAATTCTCAAATGCTATTCTCAACTTTGTCTTCATCCTCCCTGCTTGAATCCTTTTGATCTCCTCGTGTTTTACTGACTTTCCTCTCTTCAGTAGTACACCCTGTAAATAGAATGGATAAAAATTGCATAAGGCACAAACCCAAGTGTGTAAACAAACGAGTAAACGAGGAGTAAAGAATTCACAGTGAAGAGTTAAACATCAGCGTGCGTTGACAAGTACAAGAAAAAGTTTGGCAAATAAACGTAACTTTCATAACGAAAGCGAAGGTATCGTCGAAAAATACCGCCAAGAATCTAGTGTCTCGTATGTCTCCTAAACTGGCTTCTAACGTACGTTTTCCTCTCTTAATAGAGCCATACGGTTGTTCTGAAGTTAAACACGAAATGTAAACCGAGTCCGGGAAGTGCACGGGGTAGAATAACTTGGAGCCGGTATTTGTGGTTGAAATATTACCTTAGGAGGTAGAATGCAAAGAAATTGATTCTAACCATTTGCAAAAATGGTTGTCAACAGACTTCTGTTCCCCAAACGTCGACGCCATTTCTTCTTCGAAGTAAGAATTCGCTTCTCGTGTAGAAGCCGAACAGTACACATCTTACTCCGACGGCAAACATCTTAAAATGACAAGCAAACACCTCTGATTAGCAATAGGCATCATGAATATGGAAAATAACATCAAACCAATCAGCTAACAGACACGTCCTGGATTTTTAACAAACCACACCCTTTGCACGCTTTCTTCTGCTGCAACTTTGCATTTCCTTTGTTTAGATAAAGCCCAAGGGAACCAGTGCGGACTGAACAAACAAAAATGTCATTTTTCAAATATAATTACACTTTTACAGTTCTTGGATGCCTACCTCTCCGGGTCATTTTGAAAATTAATTTTAACGTTCACAGATACAACAACTGATTTATCATTACGATTTTTTCCTGTCCCACGACCCATTTATCCTCATGCCACACTTAAACCACTGTAATTAATAAAACAATAAAAAATATCAGAGTTACACAAAAACAATATGAGTCTGACACGTGCATGAAATAAGGAAAGTAAAATTAGTCCCCCGACACACGTTGAACCCATACCCTCCTGAACTTCGCTCGGGTACTTTACTGCATGATATGACAAAAACCACCTCGATACGGAGGATTCATAATAAACTAGGTCATTTACTGGTCGTATTTGCACCTAGAGGAAGCCACTGGGAACTAAGCAATAATCCGTGGGGGAAAGCATAGGATAACGTACACCGGAACGGGTATAATGCACGACAAAATAATCACGAGGGAGCGCAAGTTGTAACGGAAGAGCAAACACTAAGGGGGGAAGAGAAGGAGAGGCAGCTTATGCTATACAATTGGTGAGAAAAATTTTAATTGCGCTTATTTCGAACTTCAATATGTCAGGACCTGTCTTCCAAAGACAACTTTATTCTCGTCCTGAGCATTTTGACCGGGAAATTAAGATTTTTCTCACCAATTGTATGGCGTTTGACCATGCCATTGTTGAAGTCTGTTTTTGTTATTTGAACGCGTTGAATTGCTTTCATCTCTTTGTTTCAGATATATACGGATAAAATTCAATGTTTC
The DNA here is from genome assembly GCF_042242905.1 of Orbicella faveolata. Lineage (NCBI taxonomy): Eukaryota > Metazoa > Cnidaria > Anthozoa > Scleractinia > Merulinidae > Orbicella > Orbicella faveolata. The sequence continues at coordinate 3,717,788 of NW_028301555.1, forward strand.
CAGTTCTTACTACGTCAGATTTATCCAAGTTCATAATTCATTGCTATACATGTACACCAGTGAACTCAACGGAATTCCCCCCCCCCCCCTACTTTCCAAGGGTCTATGGCACAGTGTTTCTCGCGGAAAGGTAGAGTTTCTGTTTTTTCTATGGGTGATTCTAGCAAGGCCTAACTTGTGGTATGGTAGAGCATTTGTTTCTACCACGGGCGTGTCTGGCCGAGGTTTAATTTTTCTCGGTCTGGTAGAGTTTCTGTTTTTCCTACGGCTGATTCTAGCAAGGACTTACTCGTGGTCAGGTAGATTGTTTGTTTCTACCACGGGCGTGTCTAGCCGAGGTTCAATTTTTCTCGGTCTGGTAGAGTTTCTGTTTTTCCTACGGCTGATTCTAGCAAGGACTTACTCGTGGTCTGGTAGAGGTTTTGTTTCTACCACGGGCTTGTTTAACAGAGGTTCAATTTTTCTCCGTCTGGTAGAGTTTCTGTTTTTACCGCGGGTGTGTTTGGTAAGGTGTTTCTCTAAGGCAGGTAGCGTTCCTGTTTGTGTGTCTGGCAAGAAGTTTCTCGCAGTCGGTTAGAGGTTCTGTTGTTACGATGGGTGTGTCTGGCCCGGTGGTTCTTTGTGACGGGTAGAGATTATGTTTCACCTCGCCGATGCTTGGCAGAGAGTTGCGATCTTCAGTTATGTTTCTTTCTCCCGCTTTTACTTCACTATAGTAAAGCCAGTCTCAGATGTAAGCAACTGATTTGTAAAACGCATATTTGTAAGATGTTCCCAGGCAAATTTTAGTGCGAGGCACTAATCGAAACAAATGAAAGCAAACTCGCCACCTTAGTAGTCAAATAACGGAACTTAGGGCCCTAGTCAGCCACGCCTTTGTTTTTGTTTATATACGAAAGTTTGGCTATTATATTTTATTCGGAGCATGTCAAAACGAAGGAAATTACTGGGAAACTACGACAGATAACTAACATACTTTCAGAAACACAACTTAAAGTAAAGCAATAAGATTTCGCTTCACCATGGAATATCGATAACTTCGAGGGCATCGAAAATGGCCGAGGCTGACTAGGGTACTTTAAGCGAAAAAATAGAAGAATGATCATTCAGTTTGTAATGATGGAATCCAGGTGAACATAACGTTATTCAATGAGGTTATTTAACGCCTGTTTTAAGCTTAATATCAAATTAGCCAGGAATGGCAAACACAAATAAAAAGCAAAGCATTGAATCACGTAGCAGCTATTTCTGTCTAAAATGAAATGACATCTAATTCTATTAAGAAGCGATTAAGAAACAAATTAGGTTGTGACCTATTTTGCTTATGTCCTTTCAACTTAACATCGTAGATAACTATACTGGACAAATTCATTAAGAGGATTGCCATACGATGTCAAAACACCCTACATGTAATATTCATGTTTTATTATATGGAGAAGAGTGTTTTACTAGGAACTAAACCACTCGTAGATTCCATACGCCACTTCATCCGGGACCCGAGTGGCGTATTTTCCGTGTCACCTTTGTGAGTGTCGTATCGTTCAATGACGTCACGATTCCCGCCTTTTGCTTTTGTTGAATTGGTTTCTCCATATAATAAAAAGAACATTACACGTTGGCTCGAAGATATGAATTTTATGTTCTCGTGGCAAGAACAATATATTGTTCTTGCCACTCGAACATAAAATTCATATCTTCTCGCCACCGTGTAATATCCTCTATATATCATATAACTAGACGGCCCATTTTACAATGTTTTCCTCTGGTGAAGAAGACACAGAAAACAGGTCCAGTGACCCAATTATTTTACACTTTAATCCAAAAATCAGTTAACATCACCAAGTTTTATAAGGCTGCAAGGTTTGAACGTTTTCCCCTACATTTTCACAAAGTTACATGCTTCGGTAATTATAAATTTATTGCCCATCATTGACTTAAATAAAGAGGACCTACTGAGGAGGCATTTTGCATTTACACTTTGGAGGAAATTATTTTTATCGGAAAACGAGATTTTTATAGAAAGCTTAAGACATAGTGATTATGTAAAATGCACCTTATAAAAGATCTTTGTCTATTGTTCAGTTCCCCAGTTTTAGCAAAATTTCCATTTTCCAGTTCTATTGTTTTCAAAATGCTTAGACCACTTGATCAGCTCTTAATTTATCGATGCAAATTGTTAAACCAGTAATCAATGGCTGGTGCTGAATTATTTCACCAAGAGTAGTTTACCTGGCCTTTGGAATGGTATCCTTCCTTTTGTTTCCTCTGGCAATATATCATATGGGTTTTTTTTCCTGGCTTTTCAGTTGGTGTTCAAGCGGTTGCAGACAAGAGCTCCAAAGTTGAAAAATTACTCAGGTAAGGTAATTCTGTCTCGTAAACTTTCATCGAAATTATCGTATAAGTGCTAATACTATAAACAGCTGTGCTGGAAAGAGAACATTTCAAAGCATTGCGCATTATAATTAATTTCTATGGTGGTCATTCCATTGTAAGATTTTAGAGGACAGTGTATTTTAAATCGACCTTCTACCCTATATTTTAGTTCAAACCGACCTCTAGGGTTTTACAACAACTGTTGTTCTGTATTACAAAACAATTGCACCTACCATTGTGGAACGAAACTTTCTTGATTATATTGTGAAATTATTCTATTTGGAACCACCTCAGAAATCAAATATTAACAGAAGCAAAATCTTAGGCTTACACTCTAAGAAAAAACTTTGCTTATTTTGTCTTGTAATGCCAGTATTGTAGTAGGTAATTTATCAGTCTAAAAAGAAAGTACACTAACATTATTTAATTTTCTCAGGGTAAGATGGCTTTCAAGTACACTTGTATACTTCTACTTGTATGCGTGGTATTAATGGCTCACGCCAAGCATGTCAAGAAAGGCAATACCAAGCAAAAGAGTAAATATGGAATTTTTAGACTGAAAACGTTTATATAATCAAATGTTCATAATAGTGGTTTGCTGCTTTTTGAGCCGTTAACTTCTGGTTTCAATTTACAGGAAGACTATGCACTTGATAACTATAACATGGCAATTATTGTCTCCTCAAAAACATACCAACATCTGAAATACTCTAAAATATAACCACGTTGGCATAGTCAGAAGATAATTTTATGAAGTTTATTGTAACGCGTGTCCTCTTATTGAAGGCAATCATTATATAGAACCAAAATACCAAAACTTTATTAATACCAAAACTCCAAATTCCAATTCGATGCAGAGGCAGTGGACAAACAGCGTGGAGTTTCCACTGACAATTCCCATTTATCTATGAAATTAAACGTCAGCGACCTAGATAACTAAGAAATACAAAATACTTTCCGTGTTTCTTTGGAGCTAAAAAAAGAAAGAGGGTTGAAAGTTTGGGGAACTAGACATGAGAGCATAATTGGTGGGAGCAAAAGCCTCTGGTGAGTGTTATTGTTTTCAGAGCTGTTTCGAGTTCTCCCAAAGTTTCGCGTAGCAATACCATGGAAATGTTTTCTGTCTCTTTTACGAAGAAATTAAAAGCTTCAACAGCAAAAAATTCCTATAATTGTCAAGATATTTAAATCAATCTTATCTAGAAATTCCTTATAATTTAGGACTGATACTTTTCGTACATCACGGATGTAAAGAACTTTGGTTGCTACAAATTTGTTTTTTAGATCAAGTGTTTACCAAGCGTTACGATAGGGTCAAGTACAAAGGTGAATGGAAAGATTGTGATAACTTTCACACGCTTGATGATAGTGGAAACGGCTGTAACTGCCCGTTTGTCGCTTGCACCGGATCACAACCATGTTCCGACCTATCGGGATTTTTCTGTCGATTCTTGCATAGCAATGTTGATGTCAATGACGTGACCAGGGAAGATTGTGCTTGTAAATGGCTGTAAAATAATTTGGTATCACATTGTTAGACGATGTACGATAAGGCGTCGGAGTGCATTATGTCAATCATGACTGTTTCTGTTTTAGTTTACAAAAACTTTGGCAACATTGTATGTATTTATGGTCATGCAAATAAAGCTAGTTGCTGCTGTTGCTGTAGTTGTTGTTGTCTTGATTTCAACGTATCTCAAACAATGTTAACTAATTTTCAATTTGGACAATGCAAATCAGGAGTTTTCATTGGCTAAGCCATCATGGTATTTGAGCAATTATGCCATGATCTAAGTTTTGATCTTATTTTAGTTTAGTTTTCTATAGTTTGGGGGCATTTTTGATATAACAGTTATTCCACTCGCGCTTGTTGGATATGAGATGGTTATAGCCAACTCGGCGCCACGCGCCTCGTTGGCTATCTACCATCTGATATCCAACGTGCGCTAGTGGAATAATTTTGCATCACATTGTTGTAACACTACACTCCTTTTATTTATGATTTTATAAGAATATCGAGGGTGGAATTTGCGAAATCTTAAGAAAATTTTTAAGAATAAACCCGAGACTGAGATTTTGAAAAAAAAGATTTTGTGTGTTGGAAATGTGTAAATGTAAATGCAAGATAATCATATGTTTTTAACTAAACCAGATTCCAAAATAAATTCTTCTTTCTTTAAACTGCAAAACTAGCTATAGCCCACAAAACAACAAAAACAGCAGTTTAGACCTTTGTTTCATGCTAATAACATTTCTGCAAGAAGTTTTGGGTGTGTTAAATCAGGTTTAAAATAAAATTTAAGAATGTTTAAAAATACCATAGTTGTAGTCAGGCAT